>NC_080672.1:391516650-391818073 GCF_030247195.1 Topomyia yanbarensis
TGTCGGAAACAGCCATGGCCTGACAGGAATTGTGTCAGGTGGAAGTGAACTTCCCCATGGGGTCTTCCCACCCAGCTCGATATGCTAGGTATCAGCCGGTGGGTCCACCTACCTTTCGAGGAGTTATCCCACTCACGCTGCCATCTGGCGACCGAGGTCACCCTGGTGCGCTCGCGGGCTCCCCTATTTCCACGTAGCTCAAAGCACTCCTCATCTTCCCGAATGACCAGCCCGACTGGCATCATGCTCGCTATCACGGAGGATGCATCGTGTGATACCGTGCGGTAGGCAGATATCACTCTGAGGCACATCACGCGGTAGGTGCTCTCCAGTTTCTGTAGGTAACTGCTCTTGACTCAGTGCTCTTGACCATGACGGGCCGCCGTACCTGAGGATAGATACGGCAACGCCTGCCAGTAACCTACGTCTACTGGCGCACACCTTTGAGCTGTTGGACATCATTCTTGATAGTGCCGCAACAGCAGTCGACGCTCTCTTGCACGTATAGTCGACATGGCTGCCGAAGGTCAGCTTGTCGTCTATAATGACTCCGAGGGACTTCAGACTTCGCTGTGAAGTGATCGCGACTTCTCCCACATGGATAACTGCATGTTGTGCCGACTTGCGGTTGTTGACGATAACTACCTCCGTCTTATGATGAGCGAGCTCCAGGCCTCTCGCGCTCATCCATTCCTCCACCGTGCTAATCGCGTGTTCTGCGGTTAGTTCTACCTCAGGAATTGACTCCCCGTAGACCTCCAAGGTTACGTCGTCAGCAAAGCCGACGATCTTGACCCCAGGAGGGAACTTCAGTCTCAGAACCCCGTCATACATGAGGTTCCATAGCACCGGGCCTAGGATCGAGCCCTGCGGGACTCCGGCGGTAATCGGAACCCTTTTCTGACCGGCATCGGTCTCGTATATCAGTACGCGGTTTTGGAAGTAACTTTCCAGGATCCGGTACAGACCCACCGGTAGGCTAAGCCGGTGTAACGAGAGCGCGATGGCATCCCAGCTTGCGCTGTTAAATGCGTTCTTCACGTCAAGTGTCACTAACGCGCAGTATCGAATACCTCGCCTTTTTCGTTGGATCGCTATCTCGGCAGTATTTATCACTGAGTTGAGAGCGTCCACTGTGGACTTACCCTTCCGAAAGCCAAACTGGTTGCTTGACAGACCGTCCGTACCTTCCGCGTACGGGGTGAGCCTGTTGAGGATGATCCTCTCAAGCAGTTTGCCAGTCGTGTCTATCAGACAGATTGGTCTGTACGCCGATGGGTCGCCTGGCGGCTTCCCGGGCTTCGGCAACAGCACCAGTTTCTGCCTTTTCCATCTATCGGGGAAACGGCACTCGTCAAGGCATCTCTGCATAGCTAGCCTGAACATGTTCGGGTTCGCTATGATCGCTGCCTTGAGAGCGTTGTTTGGAACTCCATCCGGCCCTGGAGCTTTGTTCATTGCTAGGGATTTAGCCACTGCGAGTAGTTCTTCATTCGTCACTGGAGCCACCATTTCGACCGTACCCGCACTGTCTCGTAGTGCAGGTGGCCAGGGGCTTGTGGCTCGAGACGGGAAGAGTACTTCGATAATCGTTGCCAACCGGTCCGGAGACCGTTCTGGGGGTGAGGAGCCCCCTTTGGTCTTGGCCATCACAATCCGGTAGGCGTCACCCCACGGATTTGCGTTGGCACTCTCACACAGGTTGTCGAAACACGCTCTCTTGCTGCTTTTAATAGCCTTGTTAAGGGCTAATTTCGCAGCTCGAAACACTTCACGGCGGTTCTCTCTTGCATCCTCGGTGCGAGCTCTTTGCATCCTACGTCTAGCTCTGAGACAGGCTGACCGTAGAGCTGCAATCTCGGCACTCCACCAGTATACCGGGCATCTACCGTTTCTTGGCAGTGTTTTTCTCGGCATAGTGGCGTCGCACGCGCGTGATAGAACAGCTACCAGCGCATCCCCGCTTAGACTGTCGGTGTTGGCCTCCAGTCCCAGGGCCGCGGTGAAAGCTTCGCTGTCGAAGTGATTGGACTTCCACCCGCGTACCTGACAGGGATCTCCCGCCCTCGGATGCTGCACACCATAGTTGATCTTAAAGCGGATTGCTAAATGATCGCTATGGGTGTAGCCTTCGTCTACCCTCCATTCCATGCCTGGAGCCAGACTCGGGCTGGCAAAGGTCAAATCAATCCACGCCTCCACTCCGTTTCTACGGAATGTACTAGCGGAGCCATCATTAGCTAGCACAGTATCGAGTTTCGCAAACGCTTCCATTAGCGCTTGACCCCTGCTATTTGTACAGCGGCTGCCCCACTCCACTGCCCAAGCGTTGAAGTCTCCCGCTATTACTACCGGTTTCCGGCCCACGAGGTCCGACGAGAGCCTGTCGATCATCTGGTAGAACTGTTCTATTGGCCACCTTGGTGGGGCGTAGCAGCTGCAATAGAACACACCATTGATCTTGGCAATCGCCACACCCTCGGCGGAGGGGTGTATTACCTCTTGAACCGGGAACCTTCCCGTTGTACAGATTGCCACCATTCCAGACCCGTCCGACACCCAATTGCCGTTGCCGGCAGGGATGCTGTACGGGTCTGATAAGAGGGCGACATCTGTCGGGTATGTATGTGTGTGTATGTATGTATGTATGTGACCAAAAATATGCACATCGGTTACTCGGAGATGGCTGAACCGATTTCATCAAACTTAGTCTCAAATGAAAGATACATTCCCATAGGCTGCTACTGAATTTCATTAAGTTCCGAGCTCCGGTTCCGGAGTTACGGGTTTAAGAGTGCGGACACACAGCAAATTCACATTTTTGCCTTTCTCCTATAGAAAGGTTATGCAATCACTCTGAACATTGTCAGCTTAATCCCGGAGGGCCAATTTTTTTGGACTTACATAGGTTTTCTGTATTTTAACAGGAGCGTAGTTAGGGGGACACGGTGTGGGGTACCCCCTCCCACATCACTCACCACCCTTCCCTAAACCTCCCTTCCCTCATCATGCACCCCCCCCATACCCGAATAAACTTTTGAAGTTCCTTCAGAATGAATTTCCCCAATGGGTCTGAAAAACCAGTGAAAAATTTGATTTGAAATGATTTTGAGTAGAGAAGCTAATTTTAAATTTATTAACAAGTTGAAATTTTTTGGCGGGGTTCAAACCCCCGAACCCCTTCTCCTAGAACCGCCGCTGGTTTCAAGTGTTTCAGCGTCGACACATAGCAACTCAAGTCGTCGATTCATTGTATGTATGTGTAAATCGCACTGAATATGTAATAGACATTTCCACCATTATATTAAACGTAACCAGCCATGGGATCGTAGTTTGGATAAATGAGAAAGACACAATTCCACCACTAGGTGGATTAAAACGGTTTTTTTTTCTAATTGAACTCACATAATACGAATTTTGGTCACTCGAAGTTTTTAATGTAATGAAATACCACAGATGACAGACGTTTATGCTCGATTTGAATTGTGTGTAAGTACCCGCTACTGGAATTCCGAATAAATCAGACATTTGAAACACGTTTGGCAAACGTTTGTAGATGGCGCAGTGATCGATGCAATGCAGTGAGAGGGCAGCTGTCAAACACGTGTAGCAAACAGTTGCACAAATGGCAATAGTGAAACACGGATTTGCAACGTTTATCAATTTGAAAGTTTACACATATTTTTGAAGAAATTTTGTTCTAGCCAAACGTCTGTTATCTGTGTTTCATTCAAATGGACACCTATTTGACAATAAGAATCTTGTAATAATTAGTTTAAACAATCATCCGAATTACAAAAGTTGATACCAAGAACTTAATGTGGGTGAACATATAGATTAGCAGTCACCTCGCAATGCTAAAACGGACTCGAAACAAGCACCTTTTTCGGAGAAATAGTATCAAGCAGACAATTTCAGATAAAACCATCCAATCTTGTTCTTCATGGTCTAAAAATATTAAACTTTGATAAAAATGTTGCGTCTAAAAATATGTAGTTATTACTTCGAAAAGTGATCAATATCACCTCAGTTTACGGTACGCAGTAACAAATAAGATTCTGATTATAATCAAATGATTGTTATTTTTTAACATAGTAAGATTTCTTGATTGCGGTAGTTCCCTACAAGAAGGGTAAATGCGCTTCCGATCTGTGTAACCTCTAAGCCTTTTTTACATGCTCATACCTACATACGTGCAATTTGAAGAGACACAAAAATTTTAGTATAATTCGATAAGTGACGCTAATGTGCCAACCAGTCCGCGTGTTTGCGCTGCTCAAATCGAAGACGCGTCGCCATCGGTAGATTGTTTACGGCATGATTCTTTGTAAAGCTGCGAACATGTGACTATTTCTTGGCGATGGCTTTTTTCGTCACAGCTCTGACGAAGCGATAATGTTCATTTGGGAAAATTAAGTTACAATTCCGATGGTTTTTGATAATCAACCGAACCGTTCGCGGAACAGTTCTGTGAATTGTTATATCGGAACCCCCATTTGTCGTGACCAGAATGAATTGTTAAAGTCAGTAGCATTGTTTCACTATCAGTGTAACGATCCTGTGCGCCAAAACCTACTTCAAAGTCTGTTAAAATAGAAGGCCAAGATCAAGATTTTCGATCGGGCATAACATCATATCAGTTTATTTGTCTTGTTGATTTTAGGCGGTTTTCGGAGCTAGAGCTAATGTTTAATTTACCTGTTGCAAAGCATCCAAGTCAAAACAAATATTTGTGCGCCAATAGCAATTAGTTTACCTTACCAGAAATATAGTTTCGGCAATCAACTTTAGAGTTCCAGCGCAAACAAATTCAGTTTGTTGAGAAGATGAGAGATAACAAATTATGTAATCCTACAAGTAAGGTGCAGAATCCGCGATAGGTAAGATTAAAATGCGTGGAATTTTTCACGTTTATCCCACCCTTGGCACGCGGTCTGTTAACACTTATTCTGAAACATAGTTTCAACGGCAAATTTCATAAAGTCTATCCAAAAATTAAATCAAAAATCCTTCAGAAAAATAGCTAGGGGTTTTTTGCATTTTTCAGAACTATGTTCGGTGTCCGTTCACAATTTTAAGATTTATTTAGATCCTTTTACACGTAGTAATAACACAGATAAAACTATGTAATAATTTTATATTTTTTTCGTTATTTGAATGAACAGAAACATCTTCCTATCTGGCATTTCCCCGTTGCATATCCGCGTCCTTTACACTGCGCTCTACAGTTAGGGTTGGTGCAATTTAATGTTTGCACAAATTGTCGGTTGGAGACATCATCTGTTCAAATAAACATATTTCTTAGGCTCTTCTTTAATCGGTCTTCTAGCTACTCACTGGTTGGATTTTCTGGGATGGCCACTGACCATGCTACGTCGATCAAAAGCAATAGCAACATTAGCACACAATAGAAATATCTCATATTCACAATTGTTTCTTACAGATTCGAATAAAAAACTTCATGTGAGTTAGATGAAAATTTTAATCACACTAAAAGCATTCTCATGCGCACCTATTTACTTATATCGACGTGGAGGAACATCGCGGACGAGCCGTGTTTGATCTTTATCAGCTGCAAGCGAAACTTTTGGCGAATTCTTTCTACAATAGCTGATAACAATGTACCGTCCGCACATAATGGACAGCTCTACAACTTGAAAGTACAAAACGGACATTCCCTTCCTAGTGTGGTATTGTCGCCGTACTGCAGTCGGCGCCAAAGTTGTTCTACATGTTGACTAGAAATAAATTAGGAATAAACCCCCGATTGCTGGCGATGGTTGCAGGAAATACTCGCGTCATGTTACAACCGTTTTCGACTATGTTTGATTGGATAGTTTAATCGCGAAGTAATACAACAACTCGCGCTGAGTGGTTAAAGTATGCCGTAAAAGAACTGGAACCATTGGTGGATCCAAAGGGGGGGGGGCGTTCTGGGGTTTTATTGTGATTTGTTCCTGCTGTTATTTTGCTCGAAATATTTTCTTTTGATTACATCGAGCACTGAAACTGTCAAAACGTGAATTTCGAGCAATTCAATTTTTTTTTCATGACACATTTCAAACCATTCTCGGCCATTTTAAATCATTCTCAAGCAATGTTGGAAGTGGAAATCCATTCCGAACTAACAAATGCCAATCTATTTCAATCCAGAGCAGATTTCTCATATTGAAAGGCTATGCAATATCTCTGAACATGGGCAAGCTAATTCCGGCTCGGAGGGCCGAGTGTCGTATACCATTCAACTCAGTTCGTCGAGATCGGAAAATGTCTGTGTGTGTGTTTTTTTTTTCTCTATAGTATGGTTCAAACAGCTTCAAGAGCCTGGCTTGTAGTGTATTGGCTCCGTGTGGGACTCACGATTCACATTCGTGCCTACCCATTAAAACAATCCTTACTTTTCACGCCCTTCTCCCCACGAAAATTCGTCAAGGAGTTAGTTCGTGGGGGATCGTTGTGCTTTCGTTGCACCTCTTTCTTCTGTTCTATCTCGGAGCCTCATTTGGTTCATGGAATGCCTCGACCTATCAGTTTTGATTCAGCTCTCGATTCTTCTCTTACTTCTTGTCTCTATCTATTACGTCGCCGTTTACTTCTCGTCTCCGTGGACTCTTTAGGTGCCATTTAGCTCATGTTTCCGTGAGTCATTCAGCTCTCGGACTTTCCACGATCTACTTGGATAGCCCCAACGGTGAACTCACCCTACTCCGACCAATAGTTCCCCGACAGAGGAATTTCCCTCGACACCGATACCCGCTTTCTTGAGCCATTTAGCTGCCAGTTTTATCGAGATCAACTCGGATATTATCCTATTCCGACCGAGAGTTCTCCGACAACGGAATTTCTTTCGTTACCGGTGTTTGCTTCGTGAGCCAATTAGCTCCCCTTTTCATCAAGATTCTGTTGGGTAGTCAACGCTTCGTCTACTCAGTCTCAGTCTAGTCCACGTCGGTGTACCTAGCCTACTAAACGGGCCAGCCAGTAGGCAAGGTGCGAAAACTCGCTCACCGCCATGAGCGTACATGAATTTGTTTCCTTATATATCGTCGGGGGTTTACGCTCTCGTTAAAAAGATACAGACCCACACAACTCGTTCCGCATCACACCGTATGCGATTACGAAGAGAGAGAGAATCAGAAATCGCAATTTTTTTTAACGCGTTCCACATTGCCGATGCAGTGACGTAATGAGTGCCATCGAACATATTCGGCAGCGAACATGTTCGTTCGGAAAGATCCAAATCTTCGTGCGCAATCCTGAAACTGAACGATTGAAGTATATGGCTGGCCTGAAAATATCGGTAGGAGTCAGTGTCCGCCTGGACACCGCACGGAGTGGCAATTTCTGCTGTGTAGGTTCAACTCGCAGTCATTTCCTTGCTGCGTGTTGATTTTATCATGCGCTATACATGTTATCGCTCGAGTTGAACTCTACCATTGTATGTACAAATGCCGTACTTGCGATGTAGACAAGATGTGTGGTAATGTACATTGGGTTAGATTTGTTTGGATTTAGTTTAATTTTCAATGTTCAGGCGCGTTCGGCTCCTTCCATGCGCTACATTCGAGAGGAAACTTAGATTTGTCTTCTTTTCTATGCCAATAAATAATCTCGAAAGTTGTGCGTTTTAAAGCGTATCAATGCGCGAATATAGCTCACTACTTTCGGTGATATGCATTTGCATAGAATTGACAAAATATCGATTGTCGCTAATCAATCTTCTTGTTTTTAACTGAAATGATAATATCTTTTGCTTCAATCATATGATTATCCACGTTTAGGTGGTTTTGGCTTGAGGCGAAGCTGGCCCATATTATAACTCAAATTGATGTCTAAACAAATTAAGTGATAACAGTTTCGGTTGAAACCTGACTCAGTTTCGAGATCAAACAAAAACGCATTCATGCTAGGGCATACGAGTCCGGCGCATAAAGTTCATACCTTTTTGTGTGCATGAAATTAGGTGTGAATAAGTAGATAGAATGGGAATCATATGTATCAACTAATAACAATATAATACAATATAATAGATACATCGAAATTTTAAAAACAGTTTACCAAACGAAATTTTCACTGAAATGCTGTTAAGTTTATTAAGTTTCTTGGAACTAATAATTGGAATGTGGATTGCGTGAAATTTAGTAACAAGGATCACCGTTCTGGCGAAGTAACTATTGGTGTTTGCTTCAGGCAAGATATGTTCACAAAAATATATAAGGCTAGTAACTAGGACTATAACCATTCATTTATGCGCTTACAGTTGTATTATCTATAACACTGCAGTTATTGATATTAGTCTGAAAGGATTCCGCTGGAGCAGTGCTGCTAGGGACATTATCAGTTAGCAGTGAAAATAAAATTTGTAGATATTTTCGTTATATTGCATTATTATTGAAAACTGATAAAAACACATAAACGTAGACTATCTTTGTCTTTTTTTCCTGTGCTATGGGCTATTGAACAATTGGGCAGGCCATAGCACTCTGATAGAAGCATCACTCTTGATAATCAGAGGTTTTTAGTGTTTCTCTATACAAACAAATAAAAAAAAGTTTAGCATGAAAAGTTTCGAATGATCGGTGTGAATGAATTTGTTTATAGACATCATTCAAAAACCGGGGATGGAAAACGTGTGCAGCTTTCGTAGCCATATATTTTTCCAATCATAATAACTGGCCAACAACATTTCGATCCGCCTCAAATTGTTTAAAATCACAGTATTTTCAAATCGATTGGAATTTATGAATCGGACAAGATCGGTTGAGTTTGAATCTAATATTAATAGTAGACCCCATGTTATATAATACTTTCAGAGAAAATTGGTTAAATCTCACGGTATAAGGATACTTTCCTAAGATTCAAATTTGAAACATGTTACATGGTTAATTTTACGAAGATGCGAATTTTAATCCAGGTCGCAATTCTATGATTGTGAGTATTGTGCGAATTATGTTAGAATTTAAACTAAACTGTTCTCATTAGGGTCAGACCCAAAAAAAAATGTGAAAAGCCTTCAGGCAGCACAGAAAAGCTGTTAGGAAAACTTGGAGTCTCAAACCTAATTACATCTTAGAGTTTATATAAAAAATTGTACGTTTAATAATGTTCTTGTGTGGTGTCAGATGGAAGAAGTGACGACAATCCTGTAAACGCTTAGCTATCTGCTGAGAATGGTGTTCATTGCGATAACTGGGGCACTTACGACACAGAACTGAAGAACTTATAAATACTATCAATTTGGACAGTCTTCGGCTATCTTTTCCAAGCAACTGGACTTTGCAAAGATTCTAGGGGAATTCTATTGTGCTTCGGAAAGTAAACATTGAGTAGTAGCTTATCACTGAAAGAGAAGCACATACCACAGAGAATAGACGTCCATCTTTAGCGTTCAACTTATGTAAAAATCACTAACGTTATCG
Organism: Topomyia yanbarensis; assembly: GCF_030247195.1. Taxonomy (NCBI): domain Eukaryota; kingdom Metazoa; phylum Arthropoda; class Insecta; order Diptera; family Culicidae; genus Topomyia; species Topomyia yanbarensis. Next base: position 391,526,070 of record NC_080672.1, read on the forward strand.
AAGCTAATTGGGATATCTCCACCCGGTGCGTTACTGTTGTCATATTTTTAGTGACAGAGTTCTATAGATTGAAAATCGAATTGTAAAGCCTGAAGATATTTAGGTTTCAAGAAAACCATTTTTGTTATAAAAATCACTTTCAACTGTCCAAACAAAAGGTTCTTTTGAAAATTTTCTCTATAAATAGTCTTATTATCCAGTGTAGCGCATTTCTCTGTATTTGACTCCTAAAGTGCACAGACTCTGGGTCTTACTATAAAAATTGATTCCGTCAGACACTAGTTACACTGTTACCAGTTATATTATACATAAATAATACATTTCTATGCATTGTAATCAATAAATATAACACGTATAGCATAAAATATAGTTAACCCTTAAATGCATAACGCTGTTTTAAAACAATATTACGCAAAACATCTCAAAATTATCACAGTAATGTATTGAAACTATGAAACAACTTTCACAAAATTTAAAAAAAAGAATTATTTACGCCTTTGAGAGTTAATATGACTCCCATGTTTGGAAATAAAGTAAAATGTGATATCAATTGATACAAAAAATATATATTGCAAATTTTTAAAATACCTATTATGTACAACAATAATGTTGCCAAAAACGGAACCCATTTGTTACCAAAATCTGAGTGTACCGAAAAGGGAGCATGCAAAAATCGGAACGTGCCAAAAACGGAATCTTACTGTACTATCATTGAACAGCCTCCAAGAAACATAAAAAAACACATATCGTCAATACTTCCTCCATTCCATTACACGTTGAATAACCTTGTCAATACGCTCCAGTATTGACAAAACAACTGAACGTGTAAGGACCGTTAATATGGAACACAAACAAGATCAAACATGCTTCACTAGTATATATGATGATTGACAGCAGGAAAAACAAAAAGCACCACAAAAAGGAAAAGCAATCAAAACATCTGGAAAACAATATTTAGAACAGATGGATAAATCGTCGTACCCGGAACATCACGTTTCAGATCCATTCTTGACCGCTCATCATTCCGAATTAGATCCACATGACATCACTGTGAACAGTCTAGTGAAAGAAACCGATTCCACGCACCCCGGCTTGGCCACAAAGTCAACTTACTGTACTATCATACTACAAATTATGCAAAACATCAAACTGTCTTGAAAACAAAAATTCCAAAGTCTGTTAATGATTAGCGGCTCTTAAGCGTTCAATAATCCATTGTGGTATAACAAAGTTGGATTGACGCATCATTGTGCATCAAAAATATTGAACGCGTAAAGTCCGCTATTAATTTATACCTATGTGGAATATCAACGATATACAAAGGGACAATCTGCTCGCTTAGCAAATTACAAACACGCACATGCACTCGACTGACACTACACCACTTCATCGATACAAAACACTGCGGCAGCGTCAATGCAAACAATCGCAAGCACCGCTCCCGCGCGCATGCGGTGGGAATCGAATTGATTTTCGATTTAGACGAACATAGATCGCGATCCAAATTTTTGAGGAAGAATCGCATTGCCGAACGGATCCGCTCATCATTGTTCGGATACAAATCCGAACATGTATCGGAAAGAACCTAAATCGCAGCGATCCAAGGTGAGCGTAAGAGAGAAAAAATACGATCATGTGAGTTACCATATTCGCTTGGCTTTAGCCGATCGGGAGCTCAACAGATGACACTCATAAACAAGAAAGACAGAATAAAGCATCGGAGGTGGGTGAGTGCGCGTGAGCCTTGAGTGAGCATAAAACGATGCGATTCTTCCTATCCCTGCCAGTAGGTGCTGATGTCTATCCAGCGATCCCGGGTGGAGCGTTGCTTCCGGCTCACTGGCGCTCCAACCAGTGGCGTAGCAGCGGGGGGGTTGGGGACGAAACCCCCCCTCCCGACCACGAAATATTTTGGAGAACTTTGAAAAAATGCAATATGTTAAACAAAACTATGCCTAAAATTTTAAATAAAATTCACAAAGTTTCATTTGCAAAAGTAATCTGGTGAAAATATTTCTTTGTAGTAAAAATTGACTGCAGACTCGACACCTACCTGACGGCACGTTGTGGAGGCTAGCTCAACCGCCGATGACTATAACAAGTAGATCGCGGCGAAGCTAGGAGCTGGGAGCTCATTGGTTCATGAAACGGATATCGGTACCGAGAGAAATTTCGCCACATTCTGTAGTCCTTGACTGACGGCGAACATGGACTGGAGAGTGTAAGAGAAGTATCCCCACAGAGACTACCAGGAGATTCGCTACCGCATCGGCTAATGGAACCCTGCTGCAGCACGAAGAAGGACGGGCCGCAAGCTAAAGTGGAAGACAAAAGTCTAACGAAAACCTCTTTGTTGAGTTACTTCGGCGAACAACGGAATCAAGTACGTTGATGCGGCTGATCTAACAAGAAGGATTGTGGCGGCTTGTGACGGGAAAACTAGGACCATGCAGTAGACGGCGTGCAGCTTACGGGTTAAATTATTAGCTCAGTACGCTACACGCTGCTTGTCTTAGATCCAGAAGGCGGGCTCAGAGCGTAAGATCGGAGAGTGAGAGAGGAGCGCAGGCGGCGTTTCGAGAAGGTACGGACTCTTTAAAACGGGAGATCAAGCTTAGCAAACCAATTGCCATAAGTAGCTGTGCTGAGAAATAAACGCCAATCCCTGGGGGACGCGTACTGAGTCGTCATGACGAATATGAGGGTCCGTCGATAGCAGCTGAAATATACCCGGGTAAGCTAAAGATAATCCTTGAGGGTCTCTTCCCAAATCACGATTCAACTACCTGGTCACCGACACCGTACGGCGAAGAAGAAGGAGGTAACACAGCCGAGTGGTAAGTGACTAACGACGAGCTCAAAGAAGCGTCGATGTGACTAGAATCAAAGAAAAACCCCCGGTCCGGATGGAATACCAACCGTGGCGCTGAAAGCTGCGATCCTGGCATATCCGGACATGTTCAGGATGCTACTGCTGAAGTCTTTAGATGATTGTATTCCCCGAAATGAGGAAGGTGCAGAAACTGATGTTGCTGCCAAAGTGTGGGAAGTCACTGAGCCATCCAGCCTCGAATAGATCAATGCCGCAGCGTGGCATAAAAGAATGAGCCAGATCCTGAAGAGCTACTTCCAGAGTAGAGCACTGCTGTACCAGACGAACAAACGGGCAATAGGCAATGCGAGCCACAACGGGCGTTCCCCAGGGCTCCATTCTCTGTCCAACACTTTGGAATGCGATGTACGATGGGGTCTTAACACTGCTGCTTCCCAGGAAAGTGAAAATCGTTGGTTACGTGGACGATGTGTCACTAACGGTGAGACACTTGAAGAAATGGAGGTGTTGGTGACGGAGACAATGAAACCGCGAAAAGCTGAACAGGACGCTTCGACTGCTGGTCGTACGAGTTGCGATTACGTACCGGAGGCAGTATGCCTTATCGCCGAGATGATCCCCATCTGCATTACCCTGACGCAGGATATCAAGTGCTACAAACAATGAAACGCCAGCAACGTGAGGAAGATGATGAGAATCGATTCGATGGTGACGTGGCAGCAGGAATGGGACAATACGGAGAAAGGAAAGTGGACCTACCGGCTCATCCAAACCTGTCGGCGTGGGTCAATAGAAAGCACGGAGAGATGACCTTCCACCTGAAACAGCTCCTACCGAGCCACGACTGTTTAAGGAGTTTCTTCATCGGTGTGGGTACGCAACGTCAACACTGTGCTTGGAGTGTGAGATCGTCGAGGAGACACCGGAGCGTCTTTGAATGTCTGAGGTTTGAAGTCTTTGAATGTCCGAGGAGAGTCTTTGAATGTTCGAGGTTTGAAGTGACGTGCAGGGGGCTACTTAAAACGGGAGGACCGGACATCAACCCGGATAATGTAGCTTACAGAATGACAAGCGACGTAAAGACGTGGAACGCAGTAAACAGAGATATGATGTAGATCAGTGATTCTCAACCTGGGGTCCGCGGACCCCTAGGGGGCCGCGAAGTCATTGCTGGGAGTTCTCGAAGAAAAATATATTTTCCGAGTGCATATTGAAATTTCAAGTCATGTTTCCTAACAAATTGAAAATAACATATTGATAGCATACAAAATTGATGTTTATCTATGGGGGTCCGCAGCAACCCAGTGTGATATTTAAGGAGTCCGTGATACGAAAATGGTTGAGAACCGCTGATGTAGATCATGACCGTCTTACAACGGAATGGATATCGAAGAACGGTTTCGGGAGAGCAATCACCGCCAGGGATCTCTCCGCCGGTATAAGCTAGATTCACCGCCGAGGACTAGTCGAGTAGACTGCAACAGAGCAGCGAGTATGAGTCGTCGAAACGCCAGCGAACCGGACGTCACGCTCCATGCGGATTCGTCAGACCGACCACGGCACCCCACCGGTTGTTCCGATAGAAAAATACCGAAAACCAAAGAAGAATCGATATTGGGAGAACTTTTGGGGCTAGACTGAGTAGACAGCGACGAGACACCACTAGTCGCGGGTCATCGGCGCACCGGTGCACCCGACACCCTGCTTCACCAGAATCGCCGAACTGACCTCGGCACCTAGCTGATTAGATCGATCTCGGGAGAACTTCTCTCGCCGGGGAATTCTCTGTCGGAGTAGGTCAGGTCCATCGTCGGGGAATAGACCGAGTTGTTCGCGAACAAGTCGAGGAGCTGAATGGATCATCAAGGAAGTAGTGCTAACTGGCCCAAGAAGAGAACTAAAGGGCTTAAAGGAGTTGCGGTGCTAAATGGCACCGGTCACGGAGCCAAAGGGCTCAGGAAGTTGTAGTACTGAAACCAAATAAGAATCGGTATCGGGAGAACTTCTTTCGTCTTGGACCTCTCCGTCAGCGTACAGTCAGATTCACCGCCGGGAACGAGACCGCGTAGATCGCGACGATACGTCACCAGCCGCGCCGGGGCTCCAGCAAACTGGATGCCCTACTCTACCGGAATCGCCGAAATGACCGCAGCACCTGGCTGGTTGGCTCGCTTTCGAACGTCTCTTGCCGGGGAACTTTTCGTCGGAGTAAGTTAGATCTATCGTCAGGGACTTGACCGAGCAGTTCGCGAACCAGTCGGAACCTCAACGAGAAAGTGGTACTGAATTGCACAAGGGAACTGAAGGGCTCAGTAAGCTAGACAGTCTGAAGTTTGCCGCCCAGATTGTCCTCGTAGGGGAAGAGCATTAATTCTATACCAACAGCTACCTTGACTATACAAACCCGTTCCCTGAGTTGTTGGTTTTGAACATTTTTTTCCTGCTCAGAATGTTATTGAACATTTTTTCCTATACATACAAAAACATTTCATATCCCCCTCCCGAAAAATTTTCTTACTACGCCACTGGCTCCAACAACCCACTGCTAGCTATTCGACGCGGTCCCCGGCGGTGGATCTAACCTACTCACGAGCTACACGGTGTCGAGGTCGGTCCGGTGATTCCGATGAAGCCTGATGTCCGCTTCGTTGGCGCCCCGATCCCGGTGCTACGTCGCGTATTGCTCAACTGGTTCCCGGCAGTGGACCCAGTCTGCACTGTTGGAGAGTTCCCCGATGGTGGAATTTCTACCGAAATCCGATGTGTATGTGTGTTTATGTATGTGTGTATGTATTTTCTAATCTCACTAAACTTTTCTCAGATATGGCCGAACCAAATTGCTCACACTTAGTTTCAAATGAACGGTATAACGCTCCCATAAGCTGCTGTTGAATTTTTAGGCGATTCGACTTCCGGTTCCGGAGTTACGAATTTAAGAGTGGGACTACACAGAAATTTTTGCCTTTCTCATATGGAAAGGATATGCAATCGCTTTGAAAATCGTCAACCTAATCCTGGCCCTAATGTTTCGACTTATATAAGTCTTCTGGATTTTATTAGGGGCGTAGCTAGGGGTGCACGGGGAAGTGTTACACCTCCCTCCCTTCACCGGTCTTTCGAAGACACTAAACCTACAATGTTGACGGTTGTGAAATTATATGAATATATCTATTTTAATATTCTTGACTTCAAAACTGCATAACTGGAGAACGTGACTTTGTAAGCCATCGATTTCGCAGTCAAATGTACGGTGCGTCGTAAATATAGTACCTTACCTCACTTTTTCATTCTGTGAAATTTTCGATCTTGCCGGCTATTTTTTGGCGTACTAGATATAAAGAAAAAACGCCATTTTTCACCGTTTTCCTATCCTCTTTCCGAGAAACAATAACCTATTCAAGTTTTTTTTGTTTGACGAACAGTGTTATAAATGTTAAATTAACATGAATCCATAGTCCATCTGCCGGCTATTCGTCCGTCTATGGAAGCTGTCCTTCAATGTCAGCTTATTTCTCCGAACAGCCTAGATAAGCTGTCTAGTATCGGTAGCGGTTGTTTCAACCGGTTAAGAATTACACTACTTCCTAAACCGGTGGTAAAAACCCACCAAACAAGGAACCCAAATTCCATAGTGACATGCGACCCGAGCTACGGTTAAAATTGTTGAAGCGGTTCAAATATTTTTTTATCCTCATTAGGGACGATCCATAAATGACGTAGCATTTTTTGAGTGATTTTTAACAACCCCCTCACCCATCATAGCATTGCGTCACAAACCTCTAATACCCCCCTTGGTAATTACGTAGCTTGACGTTAATCTTCCCCCCCCCCCTTGTCATCTTAAAATTTAAAAAAAATAAAAACCGATGTTAGTTATTCCCCTTTAAAAAAGCTACGTAGCATGACATGACCCCCTACCCCATGTCGTCACACATCATCACAAAATACAATACTCCCCCGTCCCCCATATAATGCTACGTCATTTATGGATGATCCCTTATGTTGCTGGACTTATGTTGGCTGGTGGTTTGCTGAGACTTTCGACTGATGGTAGTTCGGTGAAGTTTTGCTGGATTTTAATTATCAAACTTCGATGTGTACAGACGAACCTGCCCAGAGGCCTTGTGGCATCCGGCCAAGAATTGAGCCACTGGTTTCCTGCTCCCCTGTCATAGGAGGTGACTGACAACAGGAGTCCCTAAGTCAATCTGTAGTTCCGAGCCAAGGACTTAATGACTGAAAGCTCTAAAATATGCCAGTCGGGCACGGAGCATTTTGGACTTACTGTGTTATGCGATTCTATGGCACAGTGGACCGTTATTTTCAAATAACAAATGATCGTATCTTATTTAAACCTGACAGGGCTCGCTACTTGCGTTAACATCCCAATTTGATTGGCACCCCCTAGTTGTTGTGCAATATATGTTGGAAATAAAATGTAGTTTTGTAATCAATAATGGTCAGAATAGCACAAGTCAATCTTCAGCCTAAACGTACAGCAACTATGAATCTATCTCGACTTATGCAGGAAGGTGAAGCTTCCATAGCATTGCATCAAGAACTGCACTACTTCCATATAGAAAACGTCTATATTGGAAAATTACTTACAACAAGACAGGCATGGCTAATCCAAGTGAAATGCACCGTGCTTGCCAGGGCTGGCGGAAAGCGTGGGTAGTATGGGTACCACTACCCACTCGAAAATTACCGAGGGGGGAATTATCCACTCGAAAGTTTGGAACAAATCAAAACCTGAGATTAACCATTTATGTGTCTTGCGCACAAAATTCTTTCATTGAAAATCCTTGATGTAACAATTGCATATTTTTATTAAAAAATGAAATTAAACTTGTAGCTTTGTGGCAAACTGAAGATCACTATCAGGACATCATGAACCGGATCGCCAACTGGCCTCCTTGGATCCGCTGGGAACTCTTGGGATCACATTTGCAGGTACCTGTTAGTAAGTCTACCAAAAGTGCAGATATAAATAAATTTGGAGGATAGCCAGCATATCTCGGACTAAAACCAGGCCGAAGGGATTCGTTTAACGCAGATCTGGCGCTACACAACTAGAAAAAATCGTGTAAATTTACGTCTACTGACCATGACATAAACGAGCATCAAAAGTGATACAGCTTCACGTTTGATTTTAATTTTACATGTCGTTGAATTTTGCAAGTAACGTTACTTTACTCCACATATGACGTTTGTTTAAAATGTGTAATTCTATGACACTGCGCTTGGAAAGTACATTTTCATATAAAGTTAAACAGAACACGGTTATATTTCGTCATTTCGTCAATTACGATTTGTTAGATTGTGGCATGTTTTGAAATACCGCAACGGAAAAATTCAGTTTTGTTCGGTGTGTAGAACACTAGGCGCACGACCAGACAACATGTTTGCTGTCGCGATGGCCGTCACTGCAAGCGCAGAGAACGCTCTCTACGACCCCAATGCGCCGGAAATGCGCATTCAACGTATAATGATTGGACATGACTCGGGATGCCACCCGAAGGAAGTCACGACGTTCATCTTTCCTTTTTACCCATGGTTGGTTGATGCCTTTGGGATTCCTAAACTTCCATTATCCCACAAAATTTGCCAATTTTCGAGCGTCCTCTAACAAGAAATACTGAAAAATTCGTTAAAGCTGTGCGATCTTTCAAAAATATCACCTTCTAATGCCTAAGTGTCCGTCTTCTTATTATACACAGAAAAAAATGTTGGTAAAAATAAGAGTTTTTCACTCTTAGCAAAAAACAACCAACGAATACTCTTAGTTTGAAAACAAAACTTTTATTTTGATTACTATTATTCATTAGCTTAAAAGGAAAACTTTTATTTTGATTATTATTCTTGATTAAATTAAAAGTTTTACTTTCAACCTGATAGTAGGCGTTGGTTGTTTTTTGCTAAGAGCGGAACACTCTTACTTTTACCAATATTTTTTTTCTGTGTACCATTCTAATCTAAGTGTTACTTTTCTTATTACCCGGAATAGAACAATGCGAAATAACTCAAACTAATATCAATCAGGCAATCAGGAACGATTTTAATATAAAGGAACGCCCATATTTTCTCCTGGAAAATTAGGAGTGCTTTCCATGCTCCATCGATCGAAGCGCTCACTTGGAACTGTAACGATGTGGACATGGTCGGAGGTAAATTTAAAACCGTAAGTTTTGTGGGGACAATGCTTAGCGCGAGTATCTTTGCTGTGAGATAAATTTGTGTGTTTGAAGAACAATTATTACGTTTATATACATCATTATAATTTCATCGTTTAACCTCTATCATTTGAATGTGAATCTAAGTGGAATGCTGTTGTCACCGAAAAAGGATTCTTAGTTCCGTTTATTCCGACCAAAGGTCGAATCGATTAGGGCCCAGCTACTAGACGACATATTGTTTCTCTCGTTAATCCGTTGACGAACCGGTGCCAAGACCGGGTTTTTCAGTTTCTATCAAGTTTTTTATTTGTGTTTCTAACGTCGCGTATATTTGGAAAAATTTGGGCGATCTAACGTTCAAGAAGGCCTCAAAGGACCTTTTCGCATACAATTCTGAGCACTCTCTACGGAGTGGGAAACCGTCCACGATTGTTCGCGCCGGGTATTCGTTTTGACCTTTAATCTCAGTGAAGAAAAATAAGCCAGTCAAAACGTTGTACACTGCCACCGGAGGAATTCCTTATATTGATTCGATTGTTTCGGATATAGTGGACGCGCTCTTTCAATCAATGGGCACACTAATAAGGTAGAGTACAACGATAAATCTAACGCGCTTTGCCGCGCTAGTAGACATTCGTGTCATTTCCACTGTATTCAAGATGGTCATACTGAAATAGTCGCGAATATCATGCAGTAAGATAGGTCGGTTATCAGCATAAAGATAACCCCATCACATGCCGTGGGAGTTGAAATCTTCTCGAACCAGTTGAGGTGCGATGTATATGGAAAAAATATCAATAAACCTTTTCCTATGGTTTGGATTTTACAAGCGACAACTTCCATTCCTGATACCGAGCAAAAGCTAATCCGATTGAAATACTAGCACGTTTTGATCCCCAAAACTCTCCCTAATATTGTTTTTTGGCCATGGCGAGTAATACTAAAATTGAGGAAGATCTATGTCGGAAGTAAACCAGGTTTTACACAATGCCTGTGTAAAACCTAGAAAAATAATATAACAAAAATATAGAGACACTTGAAGTTTTGGATGTCCCATGTGGATTTTCCGAGACTTACTTAACAGCACAAATCAAGGTACACTTTCAGGCCTTTACGATTAAATCTCTCGGAGGAAATGATTCTCCTCTTTCGAAAACTATTAGGCACATTAGAAAATGTTTCCTCAGCGGGATTGTCAAAATCTCGCTCTTTAGCGAACAAGGAAGCGTAGAAATTATTCGTGGCCGGTGCTTTCTTAAACATTTCTTACTACCGTTTCTCAAAAGAATGCTTCAATTTTTCTCCGTATAATTTATATGCGGGATATGTCGATAGTTCATTCGAAGTCTCTCCACAGACGAAAAAGTTTTCTTGATTCTCTCCGCATTTTGCGCACCGTGCCTTATTTCTACATGGGCTTTATTGCTTGCAGCGACGGCAGTTCATGCCCCTCGGTACAAAAAGGCGAACAAATAGGCGAGCCCCGTTCAAAAGAACAAATTTTGGAAGAACAAATCCGGCGAAAGGATCGAAATGAAGCTGATGGAAAATAAGTTTTCTAATACTCCTCGATTTTTGCTGAACACAATTGCTTGCATACCAGAATTTACATTGACTGAAGTACAGGGATCTGGAAAGAGCCACCCCCTATTTCGCTATTAAGGCCCTTCTCGGAGATTACACCATTAATCTCTACTCCCCGGGTGGAAACGTAGACAAAATATTTTTGTCTTACATGTGAAATAATTTTTTATTGCTTCGACTGTGAACATGCCTCCGCTGTGCCGCTAGCACCAAACAAGGAATAAGCTGAACGCACCAACAAAACAACGACACATCTTCCAACTACTACATTTATTCTTAACCTACTACATCTTGTTCATTCTCTCTTCTCTCTCCTCTCCTTTTATCCACTTTCCTCTTTCTCCTGCCTATTGCATGCTTAATTCTATGTACTCACTACACCTGTGCGGGGGCCCCTCACTACACACGTCACGTTACTTCCCTTCGTCCTCCACGCTTGTCTTGCAGCAGTCCCGTGTCTTTTGATCAACCGTTACGAAAATCGGTGGGTTAGTTCGTTGGTCCACCGCGTTTCCAACACGAAGAAGCACGCCCTCTAATCCTGGCCACGCCTGCTATGATGTGCCTCACGTAGTCGACTGAGCACCCAATGTCCCTCCAGCAACTCTGCCGTTCACGGCTCAGCAGTTTACGTGCTGTATTTACGATGGTGTCGCTCACCTCGTTTGTCACGGATCTCTCACCACGCAATGACCGGAACGACTTCGTTCGATGTATAAAAACGGGGACCCTGACAGGAAACAAGAGTCAGTAATGTCATTTCACCAACATGTTGTGTTACTCACTTTTCGATCCCCGTCGTGTCGTAATGATCCACGTGTTCCCCAACGGACACTCGATCCGTTTGGCTTTGTCTCGCTTATTATGCTGTGGAACGAGTTGGTGCTGATTAGATCACGCTTTGCGAACCATCCGATAACTAACCTGTCTTTCAGATCTTCCTCTGCGTGTTCGTGGTTTCCACCGCTTCGACAGATTTGCTTCCCCAGATGCCGATTATCGCATGCGGATTGGGTGAATCGAGTGAGCGGTCATAATAATCTTCCCTGCTAGGTCCGTTTAGCTGTGAGTAGCGGCCTTACTTTAAAGCTTTGCTGCGAAGTGACGGATCTTGTGAGTACACGTTCTTTTAATTTCAATTTTGCGACTAACCTGGTGAAAATATCTTCCCAGTGATGCAGCCTCTTACGAGCGTGCTTTGTCTTCCCGTTGTGCTATAAGGCCGGTCCACCGTTTAGAGAATGACCGTGTGCTTTGTGCAGTCAACTGGAGCGGGCTGCTTTTCGAAGTGAATTTCTATAGTGTGGTTTTAGCGGAAACATCACTGACAGCCGAATGTTTGACGTCTTGATTAATTGCGGCGGCGCCTTAGTCGATCGACGCAAAGCGTGCGAGGGGCGTGTGACTTGCTGTGTGTACGCTTAATTGCTTCTTGTTGGAGTGTGTTTCTTAACCCTAATTTCTTAACTGATACCAATGACGCTACACATGGTCGAGTGTTGTTTAGTTAGATCACGCGATATATCGATGACGTTGAATGGTTTGTCTCTGGTTCGGAAGTAGACCATCCAGGGGCCGGTTGTATTAGATATAATTTGCATCGAAAATGAGACTTATCGGTATTATTTTTGCCATCGGGGAAATAATCAAATCGACCTCCACTAAGCCTGAAAGGAAGTCGGTCGCCGGAGATACCAACCGGTTCACAATCGGCTAGCTTTAAAACACAGTCAGAAAAAAACCGACTCGTAATAGTGGTGAGGTATTTTCGTCAGTACGAGGAGAAATCACTTCGAATCTTACTACCCACTCGGGAAAAAAGGTGTTCCGCCGGCCCTGGTGCTTGCATTCTTGCTAATAAGGCTATATTGACGCGTGTCTCATATCGGAGCTCACAACTCGCGTCACAGTTACTCTGACTGTCGGTAACATAGATAAAAAGTATTTATATTGTTCAGTATATCGAGTCTTCTGATAATTTCATAGGCGTTGTATTATATTGTAGCAGAAATGGGCTTCCGCTCATTATCGGCAGTGATGCAAATGCTCATAACATCATTTGGGCAGCTCATACATCAATCTGAGAGGCATTGAACTGATGGAGTACATAAGTAATACAAGTCTCCATATTATCAACAGTTTTTACGGCATTTAATTAGCAAGGCCGACAGCATGAAGTAACAAGTTACTTTACGCTTGTCCGGACATGCCGTGGACTCAGGTGATTCGCATTTCTAATGCCAAAAGACCCTGACTCCTACGGTAGCAGACAAAAGGTTAAGTCACCGGTGAGCTCTAAGCTTGCATATATGATCCTTCCACGCTTTTCTAAACTTTCTCCCTTCAACACCTTGCTCTCCCTTGAGTACTACCCAACAAACAACGAAGGCTGAACAAGCCTTTGATCCGAGATAATAGGCTGAATAAGAACTGTTTAAGCCATTATCCAGATAAAATGTTTGTTGGGTATGTCAATTTGTCAACAGTTTTTACGGAAGGTGAAGTATATTTTTCAATATTTAGAATTGAAAAATATACTTCACCTTCCGTAAAAACTGTTGACAAATTGACTCAATAGGTCGTTAACAAAATGGTTAACAAAAAAAATGGTAAAAATATCTCCATATTATGAATGTGGGAAACCGACCATTTTTGAGAGGTCTGGGAGAGAGCAGGTGTTAGACATAACGCTTTGCTATGAAAGAATTTCGCATGAGCGGGAAATTGGCAGGTTCCAAATGAAACTGAACCGTCTCTATCCGATGTCACCCTCACTGTGGTAACATATCGTAATCCTAAATCTACAAACTGTAACCTATTTATGGAAAACTTGGCGACTAGTTTTAATTGATATTTCCCAACAATTAGACAAGTAGACGACTTGGATGACGTCGTGGATACGAAAAACTCGTCCATAGTAGCATCCTACGAGGAAACTTGTCCACTTCGTACTGCTAATTCGACTAGGGGAACCCCTTGGTGGAGGGCTGAGCTTGAAAGAATGAAGAAGGATATGAGAAGAGCTTGGAACCGGCGTCAGCGCGATGACTCCAGAATTTTCAGGTCAGCTCGTAGTGCATATTAGAAATGTCTTAGATCGGCAGAGCGGGCTGGCTGGTAAAACCTATGCACCAATGTCTCTAGTCTGAACGAGTGCAGAGTGTGCAGAGATGGTGTGTACCTGCACCGATTTGGACATGCTTCGTCACTGCTTGAGACTGCAAGAGACACCGGAACACAACATGAAAAGGGAGAGCGAAACAGTAAACAATAACGACAGTTAAGGTTGGACAGAGAAAGGGTAAAATTCGCAAAAGAAAAAAGCAGTTTTTTCCACACCGTATGTCAGATCTTCATAAAAATCAATCAGCAGTACTGTAACAACATTCTACATATGCTGATTGATTTTTATGAAGATCTGACATACGGTGTGGAAAAAAACTGCTTTTTTCGTTTGCGAATTTTGCGCATTCTCTGTCCAACTTTAAGATTTTCGGTGATATGAGAAACATGATGTGCGGGCGAAGTAGATTCTACGCGAGACACATAACAGTAACAAGAAAGGGGTCGCACTTGGATTGTTGATTTATTAATTTTAGGACGTGCAGAGATTTTTCGGTATGTTTCGAAAAATATACATTATCTTCATTATTACAGTCAATAGTTTTCAACTCAACTGCTTATATGCACCATTTGGCATAACATTTGGTCCCCTTACTGAATCATAATTCACTCAATTCAATTTAAATTCATTTTTTGAGTTCCTGATTAGCGCTTCATTCCAACACTGTTTATAGTCTTAGAATATTAAAAAAGTATAAATATCCATTGCTGGCCCGCTTATTTTCCTAGTAACCGCGAGCAGTACTCCAAACATAAACTGTTGTTGTAGTTGATGACAGCATAGTAGAAACCTCCGTCAAACAGTAACTGAATGGGGACGAGTCCGAGTACCGTTTTCAACGGTGCACAATGGTTTAGCTCAGACTGCAGTGCCTCGTTCAAGTACTGCAAGTTTGCGATTCCGTCAACCATGAGCCGGGAAAACTTTATCTTGTTAGGTGGTATCGATTCGACGCAATCGAATACAAAATTTTTCAAGAAAAACACAAGACCAACGCTGAACTGTGTCAGCAAGAGCCAGTTTTCTATGATTAGGTAATCGACACTTTCTTCTAGAGGTAGCTCAGTGACGCAGTTTAATATGTGTCTGAAAAGTTCCTTTTCGTAGCTATCAAAGCCAGTCAGAGCGGCATAAGCTCTCATGTCGATGGTAATGGTGTACGTCGAGCGGTCTAAGGTGAACAGTGTGTCAAGTTCTTTCTGCGGATGTACTTCTTCAGTCGTAAATTCGATGACTTCTGTTAGAAAGCGAACGAGAGTTATCACGACAAACTTGCTACTTAATAACTTTTGGATCGGTTTGCCAGTACTAAAATTAATTGTTTCGATACAAGATTTCACTTCTTTCAGAGGACGATCACAAAACCTTGACCGTGGCATTACAGATGTTTTGGCGCGTATGAGATCGTTCAGCTTGTCTTTCAACATTTGCAGCCTCTGTTCTCCGCTAAGTGAATTCATCATAGTTCGTTCGTTATAGGTTCCGCTGTTATCTCTGGGATTAATATTGATCATTCCATTCGCTACATCCACGCCGTATAATATTGCATCCGTTGGTCGAATTCGTCCGATTTTGTATGTTTCAAAGAATTTTTCGCATAGTTTTTCGTTTGACCATGCCACTCGTTTGTCTTCAAAGGTATCTTCTCGTTGGTAAAAATGTATGTTATGTTCGATCACATCTTGCTGAAATAACATGAATGTATATGCGCACTCTCGAACTTGATCGATGAAACCGGTGGGAATCTGCTTAACATCGAACATGGCTTTATCTGAATGTAGATTATCAAATATTTTATTCAAATATTCATCGAGGTTCGTAGGCCTGCGAAAGCCCTTGCCAATGACATACACTTCCGAGTTGCCTGGTTTAGAAGTGCATGGTTTGAACACATTTAGCTCCGCGAAGGAAACGTACAACAGGTAGAGCAGATTAACGCTACAGTGTTCGAAAAGGGTGAACATTTTCAATATGACCGAACCGCCTTCGGTGAGTACTTTCAGTGCTGTTACAGCTTCGGCCAGATGCAATCTTGAAACATGCTCCTCTTGAAATTCTGGTACATCTAAGCAGTCGATGGATCCATCGGCTGTTACGAGGTTCACCTGGAAGAGGAAGAGAAATGAAGTGTTATCTTCCAATTTCTTGGCTAAAATGTTCTAGAAATCGTTAGACCGGAAACTACTGCTCATGGGATTATGAAGGCTTTTCGAAGTGTTCCAATGGAGCTGAGCAGCTTCGGTAATAAGTACACTGAAATGTAATGATTTGGCATCTTTGGAACGTCTTTTTGATAATGTTAACAGAAGCGACTGAAATGGTTAGAATCCGATCATGAGCATCTTTGATCGTAGTCGGTTTCAATAACGTATTCAATTCGATAAAAAATGATATCTCACCTGGTCAAACTCCTTGCTTCTGCGAACGATGGCATCCAGATTGTGACGTTGCATTATATCCCCGGTGTAATCCTCCCCGAAGCACCATGAGTCCAACGTATGAAATATAAACCGGTCATCAGCAATCATATTGCCCAAACAATTTCCCTCATAATAGGGATTTAACGTGTTGGCAAACCAGTGCCATTTGACTTCTTGATGATTAAGCTTTAGGTAGTGGTTCAACCCGGTTATGAACGCTCCTGGAGCTTCACACAGGTGTACGCTGACGAATTCCTGCTTTCCATCGGGAACCAGTTTGTATTCAGCAACACATTCGTACAACTTTGCGAAGGCTTGCGTTACGAACTCGCCGCCGATACGACGTCGCAGCTCTCGTAAAATCGGAAGTAATGAGGATCGGCGCCGGGTATGTTGATGCCAGTCGCTGATTTCAAAATCGTTAAGTCGACTCTTGACAGCATTGAGATCTTTTTTGACTTCCTGTAACGACTGGACACTGTAGGCCGGATTGGTGTAGACACTGTCTAGCTCTGGCAATGCGGGCATATCCTTTTCCAAAGGCACAAATCGGAACTTTTTAATAAACTGTTGGGCAACATCTCGTTCCACTTCTGCTCGCGCATGCGGTCCAAAATTTGGCGAAACCTGGTGCCGACTGAAGGAATGTTTCGAGTGACCATTTCTGCTAGATGGCATGACTAATGGTTGCGTGTTTTGCTTGTGAAACGGTGTAATGCGAGTTTTTTAAATCTATAATTGCGCGTGCGGAAAATACGTTCGTGATGTGAGAATATAATGATTGTTTACTATTATGTTCAAGAAATTCTTGTGCGATGTTTTGTGGACTTTTTGCTTATCACACGAGGGGTTGTCAAAAGTTTAATCAAAATGTTAGCATTTCATAAGATACCCGATTAAAAATGTATAATGCAATTACAGCGATTTACACTATGGTTCAAAAATGGAAAAGAAATGCATTATTTTCAAGTTGATGCAAATTTCAAGTATAACAAATTTACCTCAAATTCGAGATGCATTTAATTTCCATTTCGCATCAACTTTGCATTCCCTTGCGGAAAAGTCTGTACAAATCGCGTCCTACCCGCGTAAATGAGAACAATAAATTTGTGATTCGACAATAAACACGCCACACCGTATACTGTTTCCATCATTTGGGGTATTGTTTTTAGTCGAATAATTTGGGGAATATGGCGTTAGGTTATGTTACATTATAAAAACGACGATTTCTTTCGAACATTTTTTTTCGTGGACTATACTATACATGTACCACAAATAGTCGCTTAGTTTCGAGCTTCTACCATTTCTCGTATGGTTCAAATATAGTTTTCTAGCGAAATACTATACAAATAAAAACGTATAAATCTACGGTAGGATTTTGACGAACAATATTGGAAATAGTTACAGAGAACAGATCTATAAGCTAGAACAAACTTTCCCGAAAACCTGTGTAAACATTTAAATAAAAATACGTTGAAAATCACCATCGCATACAGGTTCGCATGCGTGAGTCACCTTTGTATCCAAGTTCGCACAGAAGTCCTGTATAGCGATTGCTGGCCGATCGAAGCGCCAGCCAGTGGCAAGTTGCTACTTGCTGTTGTCATTTCAAAGCGACAGTTTTATTTCTTACACAAGTTGAAAACTTTACTTGTATGTCAGTTCTCAGTGGTTATACTGATCATGTTAACCATAGGTTACTATAATGCAACAATAGCACTTATTGTGAAAACAAATTTCGGGTAAAATGATTAATTTAGTAGAAGCGTGCAGAAACTACTTTATCGACGCTGTCAAAAGGATTGGCAAAAGTAAGAACCTTACATTGTTGGTATTTTTCGCATGGTTTATCACATTTGTAATGCTCGCATATAGTTTTAACTCTATCGATATTTAATAATCGAGATTAGATTACCTGCCATCTGAAAAGTGTTGACATCCGTGATACTGCCGCTTTATCCAATTGAGCTATTTCCGCTATCGAGCAAAGAACACAATTTTCTTCGTATTATTGTGAGCTCATCCCACCATCTTGAGCTGGGCAAATCGGAATTAGTTAGTACCGATAATTATGAATGGCATAATGAATAACCATGACCATAGGAGAATAAAAACATACCACATCGCATATGGCTGAAACTACCATGAAGGATGTGAGCTTGTTCAAATATTTTTGATTAATTTGAGTTGTTAATTTTATGCCCAACAGAGACAAATAATCGTCAGGTAGTACATGTTTTACATTTTATGTAACAATACAGACAATACACATACACGTTCAATAGTTTATTGTAACATACTTTTGCCTGATTAATTCATAAATTTTTTGTGCTTTTACCATAACATAAATTATGTGCTTACCATTCTGAACATTTATGTTAGCAATCCCGCATAGCTAAAAACCATTTAACATAGTCCGAATAATAAACCTGTGTTATGTTTTATTCAATGAGGATAACAGTTGTTCTACAATATCCCCAATAGTAACGATGAATGAAATGGTTAAAATATATTCAAACAATATCCACTACTGTAGCCATATGTGATATTGTACATTTTGATGGCCATCCCAACAAACATTTCGTGGTTTTATAAACGTTTTAACAGTTGCTTTATTCAGCTCTAGCTGAACATTGGAAGTATACGCGTAATCATATATCGTTTATTCCACCCTTAAACATCCGGGATTTGGAGAATTTATTCAGCTAGTCTGATTAAGACACATGAAAGAACAATTCTTCAGCACGTATACAGCCTGAAGAAAACCACAGTTCAGCTTTATCAATAAACCTTTTCGTTACCGCTATTCAGCTGAGAGAATTATCATAGGAAAATTGTTAAAAAAGACATTTATTTCAAGTTACACACGCCATCAATCTCTTTGGAAGCCATATTCTTTTATTAGTGTTACGTTACAGTTAGAGAAAAATTGTATTACCTTGTTGGATATCATATCACGTACCTGGATCCGAACCAGCAACCTGTTGAATACTAAGCACTTACCTTACTGTCTGCACCAATCTTGCATACATCGAATGCTTAAGATTTCACCGATGTACCGACGAGTCTAGGCTGCTGAATAGAGTCTACAAAGGCTACAGTAGCCTTCTATAGATTTGAGTGAACCTAGTTGGCTTGGGTTCGAATCCCATCCTACGATAATTTTTATATTCCAATTTTTTTTTTATTTAATAATTTTTAGAACATTCGGGAATTTTAAATTAGATCATTTCTTTATTTCAAAAATGATGATTATAGTCGTTTTTGTTTCCAAGGTGAGGATTTATGGTTGTCACAAAACATATAGATAAGTAAAAATGGCTGTTATATGAAAGTGATGGTAACTGAATGATGGATTGAAGTCATTTATAATTCTAAGGTGGCAATCTTCTCAATTTATTTACCACTACCTGCCAAATGATTTTCTTTCCATTGTGATTTTTTTTTGGTAAGCGGAAGTCGCTGTTCGAATTTAATAGTTTATTTATTTATATCAATGAAGTTCGCCAGCGTGAATAATCATTTCATTGTACCTTTGTTTGCGAGTCGATGGATAGAAAAAGATGGGTGGGTAATGTCTGCGACATAACCGGAGAGATGTAGAATACATAAGGAACACGTTCTTCAAATATGTTGATACTCATTAGGATTTTCCGACAAAAGCTGATTTGGGCGAGGAATATTTCAAATTATTCTTTACAAAAATGATGGTGGTCCTGAAAAGGACCGGTTTGTTGGCGTTGTTGGCCTTGGTGAGGGAGATGGCTAACGATGAAATTAATTGTTAGCATGAGGAAGTCGCGTAGTACTGGCCAATGGAAGAACAGATAATAATTGATTCCTGAAAATCAATTTTTCTTTATTCATGTAAATTATACATACTTACAAATCTAATAGAAGATTCCTGATCATATTTCTGAATCATTAGTGCGAACATTGTGTAATTTGGTTAAGTACAATGAAAGTTACAAACTTTCCAAACTCGACCTTCTGTTCATTCAGAAATATTGAAATGGGGTGTCGTGGTCACAATAAAAAAAGATGGGTGGGTAATGTCTGTCACATAACCGGAGCGTCGTGATTTCAATTCGAGACGTTAATTTAAAACTAATAATATTCAACAGAATCACGTTTGAATGGGAAATTTTCAAATAATTCTCTATGGTAATAATGGTGGTTCTGAAAAGAACCTTTGGTATCGGCGTTGGTGTTGATGGTGATGCGCTGGATCGTTGGATATTTTTGGCATGATAGATACGTGCCTGGCGAACTGTTTTGTAGCCTCGAACAAAACGACAAGACTGGCTTCTTCGGGTACCATTACGGCTGAACTTTATAAGCTTAGCTCGACTTTGAAATCCTGCACAATCTCACGAATCAGACACTGGTAGGGCCATTTTGTTTACTACTAGCACGGAGCTGCACAAAAAATCATTTAATGCAGTTAGTTCACGGGGGCTGCCAAAAAGCTTGAATAGAAGCATGCGACTTCAACGTTTCTCTTAAACACATGCAACAACACATTCGTTTTGGTAATACTGATAATAACAGTAGAAAGGAATGGAAAAGCAGTGCACGAAACGAGCGAGAGGATAATTTAAATTTTTGTTCCGTGTGCAAGCTACTTCTTTCCACCCAACGTATTATGTTGCTTGTTGAAAATTTGCTACACACCTTAAAATAAAAGTTTCAGTTTAACTCTCACTAGAACACAATTGATTGGTCCTGAAAAGAACCGTTGCTTTTATTGTAATTTACGCCCACTCCCACAAACCGACCAAGTAGGCATCAGTGGCTTCATTACGGCTGAGTTTTGTAAGCGTAGCTCGACTTTGAAGTAATACACAACCTTACGAACCAGACGCTGGAATGTTAGCCAGCGGATTAGTTGCTCCGTTGCCCTTTAGTTGGGGCGAAATACTAGCATGGCGACAGTTCCTGATCGGTAGTTGGTTGCGATGGGCCACCAGTAGCTGGGCACTTTTGCGGACCGTCATCATCGCCAACTGCTTTCCTCCGGTGGACTGGCTAGTGGCTGCTTGCTAGTGCTTGAACGAATACGAATGATGAGAAAAACCGACCGACCAATATTCATATATGAAAACACAAGAAAGCACTACTATCGCTCTCCCGCTCGTTTTCGTGCCATTCCTGTGCCTTTCCTTTCCGTTCGGCTACCAATACTAGCATAACCAAAACGAATATTCTGTCTTTCCATCGCCTTCAATCTAGTGGCCAGTGCTAGCAAACTTGCATGTTCAGTTTTTCAATAACAACATTCCAACAATATTTTCAAAGAATGTTGCAGATTTGAAAAGAAGGAAGGAGAAGATTTTCACAAACTTAAATTCTTTTGTTTTATTTGTTAGCGCTGATAAAGGCTATTTAGTTTGCTACTAGCAAGGAGCTGCACAAACAAATCGATTTATGCAGTTAATCAACGGAGGCTGCCAAAAAGTTCGAATAAAAGCATGCGACTAGTGTACTTTGCATGTTCTATATTTTATCAATACTAGAGAGGATCAATAAAATAATTCAAATTGTTATAGCGACATGCAATTGTGGCAACACTGGCCATGAGATGGTGGGGGAACACGCACATTCGTTTTAGTTATGATGGTAGTAGCAGCAGAAAGGAATGGAAAAGCAGTGCACGAAAACGAGCGAGAGAAGATAATTTAAATTCTCTTTCTTTCTTTCCACACATCGTATTTCTTATATTGCTTTCTGAAAATTATTTGTTATACACCATAAAATGTAAATTTCAGTTTAACTCTTATTAGAACACAATTAATTGGTCCTGTAAAGAACCGTTTATTGTTTTATTGCGGGAGCATAATTCAGACGCACTCCCCGCGGACACGGTGAGCTAGAAAGCACTATTTTGCATTCTCGAACAAACCGACCAAGTAGGCATCGTTGGCTTCTCGGGGCATCATTACGACTGAGCTTTGTAAGCGTAGCTCGACTTTGCAGTCCTGCACAATCTCACGACCCAGACGCTGGAACGATAGCCTACTCTGTTGCCCTTTAGTTGGGGCGAAATTCTTGCAGGGCGACAGTTCCTGATCGGGTTGCGATGAGTCACCAGTAGCTGGGGCACTTTTTCCGCCGTCGTCATCGCCGACTGCTTTTCTTCGGTGGACTGGCTGCTTGCTAGTGCTTGAACGAATACGAATGATGAGAAAAACCGACCGACAGATATTTATATAATCGCGCTAATATGCACTACTATCGCTTTCTCGCTCGTTCTCGTGCCGTGCATGAGCCTTTCCTTTCCTTGTCCGGCTTCTAATGGCCTAACCAAAGGAATATGCCGTCTTTCCCCCACCAAGTGCTCTCGTCAAGCAACCCAATGCGAATAACCATACGAACAAACATGTAATGGACCTATATATAAACTTTTCATTATTTTATTGTTCGGTTGGTCTACCATAACGACGGCTCTGTGCGGGATGGCCTGAAAATTTTCACTTTTCCGAGTCGTTTTCGAAAGATTTTTCAAAACACATTTTTTTTGTTATTAGTACATGTTATACATACTTCAAATTTTAATACAGCATAGAGGAACATATTTGCAACAAATTGGTCTAAAAATCAAATCATTCTGTTAAGTATGATAAAAGTTATTAACGTTCAAAATCTGACGCGGCGCCGCAGCCGATATTTTGAAACGGGACCCCTATATTGAAACCTTAAATGTATTCTACATTAAAAAATCATGGTAATAATGCTGGTGTCTAAAATTTATAGCAACGTTGGAACAAATAGTTTCTCCTGTGTTCAATATGAGAATATTCATGTTTCACAAGTAAACAGACCGTTTCGAATTAAAAGGTAAATTTACATAAACGAGGGCGCGTGTGATTTGGTAAGCTTGTACTTTGAAAAACTGTAAATCGTGTATTTTCCATGGTGAAAACTCAGTAGATATAAAAAAAACTAAATAAACTTTCTTTATTTATTGATCCATTACTCCTTAACTGTAATATATGCAAAACATCTCAATTGGAATATACCGAAATAATAAAAAAATCTTTCACATAATAGTAAAAAAAAATATTGTGTGTGTATTGGGACTCGAACCCAGGTCGGTTGCCATTCCTTATGATTTGCTAATCGCGCCAATTTTTGTAGTAGTTACAATTACCTTTGTTAAACACATAATTCAGCTAAAAGTCAAAGGTGGTATAATGGCAAATGTAAAGGTAGAAACAACCTCTTGTAGACATGTAGTGCAGCTTAATGATTAAAGGTAATACTATTGGTAACAGTATCGTTTATTCAACTCGCAATTCAGTATAATTAAGATGGTTGAATAAAAGCTTTAATATTGTTGCTATTACATTTATTAGCAGTATAGTTCAGCTTAGTTGGAACTGGCGAATACTGGATTTTAAATAGGCTGAATAAACTGTTAATGTTTAAATAGTTCAGCGAAAGTTTTATTCAGCTTACATAACCTTTAATCTGCTTTAAATCAACACGTAGTCTTATAGTTCAGCTCCTAATGTTTGTTGGGATGTCAATGGTTGGAATGTTAAACAAACAATATCTGATATGGTTTCGCTAGTGAACGAAATAGTAAATAGACATTATGTGGCATTGTCGAAATATATTGTAAGGGCATGTTCAGGAGCGTTTTATTTTATATAGGGGTTTCAAAGTAAAACTGGAACCGAAACCTTCACATCCCCAGCATAGCGTATTGTTTTATTATTTCGAACAGTTTTGTCTCAAAATTTAAAACTGTTATAAGACGCCGTTCTATTTTTTGCTGAATTTAAGCACGTTTAGAACTGTGTTTTGAATACATGCAAAGTGTTCAGCACAGACACTTAGAACCGATAGACTGTGGAAAAATAAATTTGAATGCAGTAACGCTGAAGGCATGACGAGACATGAATTTTATACTGAATAGAACACCCGGTAAAACTGCTGCTGGGGACAGAAAGTTCCAGTTTTAAAATTTGCTGTTTTATATTATAGAACTGTCTAAATTATAAATCTAAAACTGAAACAGTCCTGAACATGCTCTAATGTACTAGGACCTCCTCTCTTGTAAATATTAAGAACATAAACCTTATTATTTCTATTACTATCATTTACATAAGGTTTGTCGAAATATTTTTGCAAATTGAGTGAACTACGTATTACTTGGGATGGTACTATTATCTGATATTGTATATAGAGTACGCATTCAAACGGCAGCAATAGAAATAATAAATTTATGTTCTAAATATTTACAAGAGAGGTGATCTCACATAATGACAATTTACTGTTTTGTTCACTAACGAAATCATATCAGATATTGTTTGTTCGAACCCTTAACATGGCCTTCAACATGTACAATATCATATATTGTTACAGTAAAGGATATTGTTCATCTATAATTTAGCCATTCAATTCGTCGTTACTATTGGGGATATTGTAGAACTATTGTTAAATTCATTGAATAAAATCTAAATTGATATTGTCGGAACAATACCAAAAACATCACCTCAAATGGTTACTATTTCTTATAACATAGGTTTATTGTTCGGACTATGTCACGAATGGTTTTTAACTATGCGGGCTTCGCTATCACACTTTTTTCACGGCTGCCAAATTATGTGAAATCGACTTAAAAATTACCTTTTTCGATCGAATATATTTTAAAAGCCGCGAGACTGCCAGCCATGCTAATCCTACCAGATAGCAGGGATGCATGAAGCACAGCACGAGAGCCTAACACGAGCTGAGCGGCCGCTTTGAACGAACCAAAAGCAATAAGCACTGACACCGCTCGTGCTAGGTATCCTTCGTGCTCGAGCTGTAGGATTCGAAGAGCTAGCACAACGAGTTGGTACGATAAGCTAGCACCATGAGCTAGCACGGTAAGCTGGCACGAGCAAGCTCGGTGAGCTAGCTCAGTGAGCTAGCACGAGTTAACTCAATGAGCTGGCACCGTAAGCTTGTCCGATGAGCTAGAATGGTGCAGTAGTGTAAGCTATGGAACGAAAGAATAGGACAAAGCAAGAACTATGCGTTGGTGAATGTGAGACAGGTTGCTGAAAAAATGATGCAGGCATCATTACTCACACTAACGCGTTGTTTTTTTATTCTGCTTTGCTATTGGCGATTCTACGTTGAAACCGCTCGCAGATAGCGCTGGAAGGAAAGTGTTGCTGATTTTATTCTGTTCTGTCATAGTGCATATATTTTCTGTAAACATTGGTAAAAAATGACTTTTAAACACCAAATTACCGATAAATTTGTTGATAATAGACCTTTCTCGTCCGACCTAACCCCCTTTTTTCTTATTTTTATTCAAAAGACTACACATTTTTAAGAATATTGCCGTTGAAATGAGACTATTTGGAGCTATCGTGATTTTTTATTGATTTTTTTAAATTTGAAAAATGCAAGAATGTTGAGTATTTTTTTCACCTTTGCAAGAATGGTGGGACTCAAAATGTGTGTTTGGGCAACACTGTTTTGTATATTTTTGCTTGAGTTCCTGGCAACGCGGCAAATGAAGTGGTGAGTCGCGGTACAAAGGTCATTGGTTATGTAAACAAACTAAAGTGAACCTCTCGGTGGAGAACATTGCATGATAATGTTTAACCTCACTTTTTTGACAGCTCAGAGAGATTGTTTACATAGTCTTGGAATTTTTGTTGATTCGATCATAGTATGAGAAACTTGGTTTGGTTCGCTGCCAAATGTTAACACTTTCCAAACAAGGTCGCTCAGCTGTAATTTTGATTTTTGATTCATTGAAGAAGTAAGGAATTTCTAGCCAAACATTTGAAAAAGGCCTACTGCCAAATGCAAACAAATCGAATTTTCATGTTCTCTATTAAAATCCTGGGACAAAACCTGTGGATAGATGTTTTCTTTTTCATTTTTTCTGTTCAGTTGATCTCTTGTCTTGCATAGCCACTCTTTCTTCCTCACATATTTTAAATGGACTGGCTACATTTGACAGTTCCCCCTCACTGCATTTGACGGTTCCCTTTGGCTGCATTTGACAGCTCCCCCTGGCTGCAATTGACATTAGGTTTTTTCGTATCCACACGTCACGTCCCAGTTTAAAACTATCTATCTGACCATGTGCATAAACATAACGCAACAATGAATTATGAAGAATTTTGATAATGATTTTATAACAAATTATAAAAGGGCCCGGCTGATATAAAAGTCCTAACTAGCAATACGCATATTATAAAATGATTATAAAGGATTATTGTAACTGATTCCAAAAGGATTATAAAGGCAGTGAAATACGTACACAATGAATTAAGGGGAGTGTCTGATGTAAACAATTCGCGCAATCAAACTAAATAAAACAGTATTAAATTTTTAAATAGAATTATAATGAATTCGACCAAAACTTCTTTTACCTTTTTCTCAAGGTTTACGTTTGGCAGTGACCCTTTTCAAATGTTTGGGTAGAATTTAGATTATTTTATCGTTGTTGCGATCAATTTCATTTGGTTTGTTTTGTTCACAATGTTAGTCGCAGAGCATTTTGGTGATCTATGGCAATTGAAGACCTTTACACCCAATACTAGGTCCGCTCCTGTTGCAGCTGTTTCGCCCCGTCCGGCACCGAGTCAACCGATGGTCCAGCCTGCGCCGCACTCGTCTGTCGCTATGCCAATGGCAGGTACTTGGATTGAAGGCTAAAATGTCAGCTACGGCTGGTGGTGTTGCTGCAATCGGTTTGCCTTCGGCCACGTTGGACATTCGGCTAACGGGAATATTCAGCGATTCCAATTCGAAGGAAGCAGCGCAGACTGCTTCGGTTCAACAATACGCTCCGGTATCGGACGAAGCTAACACTCCGGCAGGACGAAGGTTTCAATGAGGGGCTCAGGCATAAATAGCAGAGTCCTTGCACTTACTGCTTGTCGAGTGAACAATTCCGACGAAACCACTGCCGCTCTCGCCAAGTTTGATCACCGTGATTAGTGCGACGTCAGCGGTATAGAGGCTTTAGGCAGATGATTTATTCAGCAGAATAAGATAGCAAAATTACCCAAAACATAAGAGCTGGCTGCCGAAGTGAATCCACACACATCGTCACCTACAGAGGCAAGCAATATTGGAACGCAGCGAAATTCCTCACAATGAATTGATCTCGTTAGATGAAATTCCAGGAAGTACAATTTTCATAGCATAATTTAATCGACCGAAATTGTAGTCCTCAGTCGAGAGAGAGAGACTGACATAGTAGCAGCAGCTAGGAATTTTCTTTCGAAAGCTAGCAGCGGTTTCGCGTATCCTGCGCTAAGTAGAGAGCGTTAAGACAGATCTGACCAACGGTTCCGTCCGGTACCACCATAACACACGGCACCAGCGACACATATATTCACAACATACTAATTACTTATCCTTCAGAAAAAGTAAATAAATTGACTATGAAATCTATCATTCGCTGCCTAGTTATTTCGTGCCAATTTGAACAAGACAGCAGTTGCAGATAGCTTTATTGCGGTGCCAAAATTAATGCAACTCGGGATATAATATAAATTTACATATAATTTCTCCTCCCTGATATTCTACCAGAATATATAATGCTCTGCATTATTATAACTCCAATCAAATCCTTCTTACTCCTTGTCGTCAGTGCCGAGCGCTATTTTGCATTTTCCGGCTAAATCAACGACAATGCGATAATCGACGAAACTTTTACTGTAATGGAACTTGAAACCGAATAATAAATGATTGTTCCATTCGAAAGCGATAACCTTGTTGTCCTCATGTTTGCAGCTATCATACGCTGGTAGGCATTCTGACCAATGGAAACGTTCTTCGATATGGGCATTGAACGATCAAAATCATTTCAACAACTTATCATCGACCGAATTCGTTACCTATAAAGCTCAGGTAAACTTCACCACCTAAAATGAATAATCAATCGGATCATCTTGTTAGGACTTAACCCACGAGCAAACAAACAAATGTGTACAAATCCTTATCCGTCATCCAGAAAGCAATCGCTTTATAGCCCAATGCTTGATCTTGCGATTCAGCATATGCCACCGGGTTTTACATCCAGCGCCGATTGGTCAATGTATGAACCAGGTTACCATTATTCCAATCCTCATCCCTCTTGAGTTGATATTCTTTCAAAGAGCATCGAAAGTATTCAAGTAATGTAAATTTTAAAAGTCCGTGTAAACAAGTCTTAGGTAAACAAGCACACCGAAACTGTCAGAAAAGTGAGGTTATACATTTTCATACAATGCTCTATATTTTTGACAGGTATATGAATGAATCATTTCAGCATCAGTGATGCCAGGTCTATTTAAACAATAGCCTGCAGTAAAAATATAAAAGTCTGCAGATTGCTACAAAAAATCTTCAATAAATGCGACGTAGAAATGTAGTATGTATATCATTTAAATGATCAAAAATGTTGAAGACTGGTGTATAAATTGGCTGGTATAAGCTTTGTTCTGCTAAATATTTGTAATCTGCAAAAGATCAGCAGTGAAAATGCAAAACCTGCAGATTTACTAATATATATGCAGACTTGGCATCCTTTTAGTATTCCCCACAGGAAATTCATCCAAATGGTGTAAAAATATGGGGAAACAAGGCAAGATAGGTATTCAGAATATGGGGTTAAATGAGCAGCTTGCACTATTTTTGATTTTTTCAATAGTTAGAGGTACCAAATCATCGCGGCAATAGGCAGTAACGAATTGGGGATAAAAAAGGAAGCATCCTATCATATAAAATTTTTTGACGAGAAAGGTCTATTGTTTATGAAAATGGAGGAAAATCATCATTTTATCAGATGATGAGTAAACATCTTGCGAAAAGAGTGTAAAACATAGTGGTTTCTAATATTATTCGCAGAGCTATATGCGCGCTGTTTCGAAATGTAATTTGTTGAGCACCGTAGCCGCCGCAACAGCATTTCCCGTTCATCCTAAGTTAAGCTAAACCTTCGTGAGATGGTGTAAATTCATGAAACTCTCCAGATCACGCGAGGAAAGAATATATCCGGCTAATAGGAAAGTGTCAGCTTTGTATCATGCACAGCCGATCCTTCTCTCCGATAGTCTTCACTGAATCTTCTACGTAGTTCAAAATATAAAGGAGTTTAACATTGGTGCTGATTGGGTCTCGGTTTCGAGTTGGAACTTTATTTATGGTACGATTTTTTATAACCACAATAATACCCCGATTACATTTCGAAGAAATGTATGAGTCAAATAGTTGCAAATGGCTGTATTTTCAGAATAATTGCAAATAAAACTAAATTTCTTACTCGTTTCATTCATATTTTGGCAATGGTTAGCTTTTTCCGAGAAGATAATGAAGATTTTGTTGTAAGCTACGACTCACTTACGGGTGAAAAAAAGCAAATTGTATCACTTTGCCAGTTCATGAGCTGAATCATAGGTGTCGCATGACTAATTTTGGTTTTGCCGCAAATCGCCAATAGCTGAGCTATAGCTCCGTGCAGCGTGCTAGCTATCACCGTGCTAGCGAGGGCTCTCGCTCATCGGTGCTCGTGCTACTTGCTAACTCTAGCTCATCCGAAACCACCGCAAGCACTAGCTAAATGAATTTAACGCTGACACATTATGAGTCAGTGCAAATCTATAGGTCACGGAGCAGCACCGTTCTTGTGCATGCCTGCCAGATAGTAAAAGTAAGAAGAAGTCTTTTTTGGAAAGTTTTCAATGTCAAATATATGTCAGGTCAAAGGAGCTGCACTTTTCATCACACTTTCAAACAGTGCAGTTTGATTTGGTGTAAACTGTGCAATATGCCAGAACAAAATGAAATCAGCAACACTTTTCTTTCAGCGCTATCTGTAAATGGTTTCGATGTAGGTTTAACACGAACCGACATACCCCACACGCAAAAACAAAACAACCCACAGAATAATGCAATCTTAAATTCCCATAAGGGAAAATTGGACTGAACCACTTTGTGCATTAAGGGCACAAAACCTAACTTAAATTAAGTTTTATGTTTTGTGTTTCGAATTCATCTCGTCAGTAACTAGCACCATCTGGGTGTCTAGTTAGACGATGTATCTAAACTAGTGCCCAAATTAGCACTAGTTAGACACAAAAAATTCCAAACAGTTCACACGACACATGTGAACGTTCAAAGCAACTGACTTGTCCCGAGTGATGTCCCGGGAAGCAAGCACAGAGGCTCAGATTTGCTGACGAGAAAGCGAAAACGAACTCTTGTCTATTGACTCGGGAGCCAAACGCCTGGCATTATGCAATCTTAAATTCCCATAAGAGAAAATTGGACTGAACCACTTTGTGCATTAAGGGCATAAAACCTAAAGTCAGCAAATCTGAGCCTCTGTGCTTGCTTCCCGGGACATCACTCGGGACAAGTCAGTTGCTTTGAACGTTCACATGTGTCGTGTGAACTGTTTGGAATTTTTTGTGTCTAACTAGTGCTAATTTGGGTACTAGTCAGCAAATCTGAGCCTTTGTGCTTGCTTCCCGGGACATCACTCGGGACAAGTCAGTTGCTTTGAACGTTCACATGTGTCGTGTGAACTGTTTGGAATTTTTTGTGTCTAACTAGTGCTAATTTGGGTACTAGTTTAGATACATCGTCTAACTAGACACCCAGATGGTGCTAGTTACTGACGAGATGAATTCGAAACACAAAAAATAAAACTTAACCACAGAATAAGTTCTTTTAATTTAAATTTTGGTACTTTTGAGTTGTGCGTCGCTTTCGAACTTATTAGTGTGGTCAAAAACAAAACGAGAAATTCGACTCAGTCGAGGTCTTCCGTACAGTATAAGGTACTTTTGAGTTGTTTGGAGTATACTCAAAATTAGGTAAATTCAACTTAAATTTAAGTAAATTGAACTGAAGGTTGAGTTTTGATTTTTGCCGTAGTTAAATGGAAACTACCTTCAACACGGTTTACCTAATTTTACCTTCCTGCACGATACCTCGAGATTGAGTCAAAAGAACTCTAGTTTAGGTAGTTTTTCGTTTGCGTGTAGAACTCAATACATCTTCGTCTCCGCGCCCAACTATTTACCAACATACACTGATAAAATCAAGTACCCATTAATACGTAGAAATAAATAAGTACAGACCTTGTATGTCAACCTGGGTATGTTTCACCCATTTTTTCGCAGAACTGTTACAACAAAATGCGTAAAAAATACCCATTCATGAAATTCGCGCCAGAATGAAAATACTGTCAATAGAATTATTTCTGAATTTAAAAAAAAAACAAAATAACATTCATTTCACATTATTGTTTCCTTTTAAAAGTATAGGAATCTAGATAGAAATCCTATTCTAAAACTACTTAAGGGCATGTTCAGGAGTGTTTCAGTACCAGATTCATAATTTTGACAGTTATATAAAATAAAACTAAAAATTTTAAAACTAGAACTTGTTGTCCCCAGCAGCAATTTTAGCGGGTGTTCTATTCAGTTTAAAATTCATTTTCCGCCATGCTTTCAACGTCACTGCATTCAAATTCATTTTTCCCCAGTCTATCGGGTCCAAGTGTCTGTGCTGAAAACTTTGCATGTATTTAAAACACAGTTCTAAACGTGTTTTAAAATCAGCAACAAATAGAACGGCGTCGTATAACAGTTTTAAATTTTAAAACAACTGTTCGAAATTATAAAACAAAACGCTCTGCTGGGGATGTGAATGTTTCAGTTCCAGTTCTACTTTGAAACTCCTATACAAAATAAAACGCTTCTGAACATGCCCTAACAAAATAAAACCGCCAACTGGATATATTTTTGATGGCTGGATCTTTTGGCTGCTCTAAAAATGCCGAACTGGCGCATATTTTCAACATCCTTAGTAGTCTAAACAGACGTTGTTTTCGGAGCATTGCCGAAATGTTCCGTTTCCGCCACGGATTCTGATGCAGGGCGATAATTTGCAGGTTCCACTACGATCCTTAGTTTGCAGGTTAACTCGGTTGCTTAAGGATTTTTCACCCATTATCAAGATTAATATACCCATTGACATTACCTCATGAGTGGTTGTGAAATGGATAAAAAGTACTCATTGTTAGAAAAAAAAAAATAAATACTTGGACAGCTCGAATAACTTCCGAAAATGGGCAATTTGAATACATAAAATGGGTAAAGGTTTTTTTACCGTGTACAATTATAACGTGACAGAATATCAAGTTTCCTTCCCACTCCCACAGAGATGCCAGATTTGCAGACAAGTCTGCAAATTCGCAGACTTTTAATTTAAGCTGCAGATTTTTTCGATGACGCAGATATTTGCAGATTTTTCCGTTTGGTTGCAGATATTTGCAGATTTTTTTTAGTTTGGTTGCAGATATTTGCAGATTTTTGAATATAAAGGCTTTTGGTTACACTAGCTTGCCTCACATTTTTTGTTCTTCCCAGACTTTTAAAATTATTATTGCAGACATTTGAAAAAAGTACCTGGCATCTCTGCCCTCCCAAAACAAACGAGACTGTCAGAAAACATCGAAAAATTTGTTTTATTCTCAAGATTCAATAAATTTTTGTCCAATGTGTTGAATTCTTTAGTTTATATTTAGGTATTATTATTGTAAAGCTTGTGGTTCAATGGATGTAGACGTTATTCAAAAGCTAGCTCTGGCTGTAGATCCACCGGATGATTATTTCGATCCTAATCTACAGCCGGAAACGGGAGAACAGTATCTGCAAAAAGTCATCTATGAACGAAACCACTGCCCCGCCGTTGTTGTCGTAAAACCAAACGCTGAAAGAGTACAAAATCTGAGCGGAACAGGAGCCATACCAGTGGTAAGTTTAACACCGATAATATAGTTTGAATTGAAATTAGTATTGTTTCCAGAGTCAAGTAAAAAACATCGCACCCCAGGCACTGATCCCTACCAGGGAATGGGAGTCAATTCAAAACAAACAATTTGCCGATCTGCGGAATACCATTACTAGCTACCGAAGCAGCTCGCGTTATAAGGATAATTTGGAAAAGACGCACGTTTTCCTTAACTTTGAAAACCGCAAACAAATGCACGATTATTGTGCAAACAATCAGCCGTTTGTTCGCATGTTGCTTAGCATACCGCAGCGTAATTTGGAACTGCTGCTGGAGTACCTCTACGAATGGCTTCAGGGTGGACAAGCGACGGATGAACAGCAGGTCGAATGCAGATGCTATCGAAAGGACTGGATAACCCAGTGGATCTACGCTATTTTGGCGTGTGTCATCACTCCTTTGGAACCGTACATACACAGTATTTTGCGTGATATAGCGAAAGCCTGCATTGCGATACGAAACGAACTGGCCGCAGAAGATGAACTCAAAGTACTTCCGCTGAATCTACTGATCTGTATAATATCGAAAAACTTCAACCAGTTGGATTTGAGCGACAATATGGAGTAATACTTTCTCGTACAATTATTTTTGTGTTATACTACTCAATAGATGAGCGAATAATAAGTTTTCAGTAAAAAATTCGAAACCGTGACTTTTTTAGACATACTAGGTGAATTTAATGTCGTTTTTTATTGAAAAACGCCGGGGCAGTAAATAGTACAGGTTTTGCACTGTCAAGCAGAAGTGGGAATGAAACACGTCTAATGGCCTACTCTTCTGCTAGAAAATGCAACACCAATGCAATCCACTGCCCCAGAGTTTTTCAATGTAAAACCCCATAAGACTCCTTAAACAAAGCGTATTACGTCATCGTGTAGTGTACGATTATCAAAATTCGAGAGAACGTAATTTGAAAATGTGCCCGGTATAAAGAACTTTTGAAAGATCCCGGATTTCATTTCAAAAAGTATTTTACTTGTCAATATTTTGGTGTTTTATTCCTGGTACTAGTACTGATTTAGATTTAAACATTAGTAACTGCGCATAGCATAATCATAATGGTACACTGGTTCTGTTAAGGTCCTACGGAAGGCTAGTTACAGGAAGTAAGGAAACATATCGCTTGGCTGAAGACGGATCCTCACGCCTCGGGGTTGTTGGCTTCGCTCAACTCATCTACAGTTTCAACTCTTGATCTTTATAGTACAGCGTTGGTTCGTCTAGCTCGGTACGGAGACATTTTTTGAGTGACGCCAGAACAAGTTCCTGAATCATCTCGACTTGCTCGGAGGGGGTGTAATCATCTTCGCTCGATCTCGAAACAGTAATCACCGTAGGCGGACCTGGGAGGCATGATAGAAAGGCCTCCAGATGTGTTACCATCGATTGAATCTCTTCCATGGTCGATTCGTGATGCGGAAGGTCGGTGGCATCACAAGTACAGCCCGCATCGTAGATCATTGACCAATCGATTTCATCTTCGGAGTATTCTTTTTTCAAGATTGTTACAAGTGCTGATACTTTTTGCAATAGCTGCGTGTACTCTTCGCTGATTTCCTGCTGGTAGTCGATGAGAAAGTGCTTCAGATTTCCAACCTCCTCAAGATAGAGGAACATTGATTCAAGAAATTCCAATTTTTCCTCTCGATTTTTGGCGAGTTGCTGTAGTTTTTCCAGATCATTTTCTGCACTGTCAGCTAACTCTGGGGAAATAAATATCTCCTTGAGCTTATCGTAAAGGCCGACCTTCTCGTAAATTTTCAAGAATGGATTGTGTGTGCTAAAATAGTCTAAATCGATGTCTAAGATGTACCCGTCTTTTAGATCCTCATCGTCAGCTGCTCTGTACTCTCCGATCGAACACACTTCCAGATCGAGGGATTTTTTGTTTTCCAAGTTTTCTTCGGGTTGGTAGCACCCCTCGGATACGAAATATTCCAGTGTAGAATCTGTTCGAATGCTGCCTTCATATTCGCCCACGTTGAATCGAAACCTGTAAAAAACGAGTGAATGTTCTTGTTTTGAAGGATTGCACACATGGTTCTTGTAATACTCACTTGCCCTTCGGAATCTGGTTAGACCAATCCGGCTTGATCCACACGATTCGCTTGACGTGTCCGGCGAAAACTGTCGGCATCAGCCAGTTCTCGATACTGATGCTGTCCAGCAGGTCTTCCTTGTTGAACACGTAACCAGCAGGCATGTGTTTCGGGATGCACATATCCGGATGGGAGTCAAAATGGATTATAGTGTTCCCCAGTAAGGGCAGATGCCGTGAACCAAGACATCGGTACAGAAATGTTAATACATCGTGGTGATCTTCTACTACAAATATTGGAACTTTGGAAAACTCTCGTGCACCAGGAGTCGTACCTTCCCCCATCTGATCCTCGTGCTCATCGGAGCTAGCTGCTTTTGCAGGTATGGATATTGATGCTGTTGGGTTGCTAGACCGTCCCTCGCCATCCTCTTCGCTCATATTTGTTGTTTACGCTGACCCGCGTTGCCTGTTTCTATCCTTCTCTTTGGCTATCTATTTGATCAAACTAACAACAATCTACGACGCACGGCACGAAACTAAAACAGGCGCGTTCTTGCAGCTCTCCAACTGTCTGTCTGTGTGTCTCTCTATCTCGCGTATCTCTCTCTTTCCCTTCAGTGTGTGTTTGTTCTCGTTCCCTCTCAAGGCCTTTCGACTGCGGATGTCTTTGACCTCTGCTGCCTAATGCTGTTCCAATGGACCGTTTCGGTCTGGCTTTAAGATGCTGTTTTTCCACCCACTGCCCACCGAACGGATATTGATAAATGCATTCAATCAATGCGTTCACCTGTAATCTAACCTGCACTAAGTAATTTAACAATCTCCGGCAAAACTTTTGAATAACTTACCACGGAAACCAGCGAGCGGAGTTGGGACAATACTTTTCCTGTTCCAAATACGATTACGACACTATTAATAAGGTATATTGTACGATAGCCTAGCTGGTGACTTGGTACTGCTTAGATCGTCATTATTTTATCATCCGTCTGCACACCAGCAAAGTACACGGGAGACTCACACTCAACTCACCACTCATCGGTCAACTTCACCGTATGTGGAGCTTACACACACATTTACAGACACGGTCAGTGTTACCAGTACTTTTACGGAGAATCTGTCAGTAAGTGTTCAACAGAAAACGTCTGGGAGAGTCTGCCACATACCACTCAATAAGTTGGAAATTTTTACATAAAATTGTGGAACGATTTGCGCTGTATGCTAAAACTACTATTATGATGTAAAATATTCAAAAGAATGAAAAATTATTAAATAAAAATCTGGCAATGCCGAAAGATATATAATGGCAACCCGGGATACAACAGTAAAATGCCTTTACGCACGCATGGTTGTTCAAGGCGGAATCGAATCAACAAACAGCCAACTCTCACTTCACAATCCAGCAGAGCTCAAGCTGCTGAGAGATCCGGCATTTCACTAACACATTAACAACAGAGTGGCAGCTAGCTGTCAAACGCCGTTAACTAACCCATGCTGCAATTTTCACCAAGGAAATGTAGCGGTTTTTTTTTTTGTATTTTGAGCGAGGGGTCCTACAAGTTACTTAGGATGATGATTAAGAATTTTTATGTTGTTCTTTCCCGCATAATTATTGTGGTTTTCACTGGAAATCAGCAAAAATTGCGAAAAATAAGATAGCGACAAGATTACGAAACTGTCATTCCTAAGATTTAATCTTTTCAATTCTGCAATGTTACAAAAATATAAATTGAATTGATCATTATATATATATTATAATGTTCGTGTTCGAATGACTATTGATATTGAACCAAGAAAAAACAATTTGAAGTATGTAAAGGAATCGAGGAAGGGAATAATTAAAGATCTCACCAATAAATTCAAGTCGTACCAAAAAATAGTAACAAATACCTTCCAATTTTCGCTCAGCAGGTAGTGAAGAGGTAAGTAAATCCATGAACTGTGAATTCATGGCCGTCTGATTCCTGACCAACTGGTCATTTATTTTGCCAAATATTTGTTCTAAAATTTGCGGTTGGAGCTAACAGAGTCTATGTTGAATTCTTTCGCTATTTTGAATCGATTCCGTCGTGCGCTAATCTTCTGTGGAAAGCGCCATATAAACGTGGGACGGAACTTGTGGATAAGAAGAAAAACCTTTAAAATATGTGAGGCAGAAAGAGAGGCTATGCGAGTCGTAAGACAAAATTAACAGAAAAAAAGAAAAAAAAAACAGTTATCTGCAGGTCCCGTTTCAGTTATAAACCATTCGGAAATGGTTCGAACAATAGACCTGTTTTAAGCGATATCCTAACCATAATAACTGTAATAGCTTTTGTAACGTTCACACAATACGAAGTGAAATTTTATTTAATGTGATTAATGATAGTTATACAATATCCTTAACCTTAGAACGTTGCACTTGCGTTTTCCAAACTAGAACGTTGCACTGGGGTATAAATGTACCCCACGCATTTGATCGCAATTTTCCGCAGCCCCGTGAAAACTGTTTGTTGCTGGAAGCTGCCACCAAATTCCAGTAGCGCTAGCTACGTTTCAAATGTTCAAGGTCTGTTCACATGAACTGTACAATACTGTTTAAAGGTAAGATTCAAAATAAGTAATTATTAACAACATATGAAAAATCACGCTTTCTCTTGCATCGCTTCTTCTCCACAAAATCCGAACGCTTTTATCACCTGAGTACCAGTTAAGCACATCAAAATGAAGTTTGTTTGCATTTGATAAGTTTCAGGTCGAGTTAACAACATTGGCTCGTAGCGATGTGAACGGTGCTTAAAGCGCATTCGCTGTCATTTTTGACAACTAGCCCAGCCAGAAATCCAGCTTATGTTGGGTTCACTCATTTTTCAAAGAAACGTCAAAACAATCACCCTCTTGCAATTTTCACAGGTAAAAATGCAAACAAAAGAAATGTATAATACATCATTTTATTTCGTTTTTTAATTGTGAAAACAGCTGTGTAAGTGAAAGTAAGTAATGTATTGAATCAATGATACATAAATTGGTTTGAACAAAAAAATATGAAAAAATTGTGGTTTTGGTTTTTTTTACAAAAATTAGCATAACTTTTCGAATTTTCAACCGATTTAAAAAAATAAAATAATTCTGAAAGTTGAAAAAAATGGTCTAGAAGCGGAATAAAATGAAATTTGAAATTTTTGAAAAAGTGCAATTATTTGGAAGAGTGAAAGTTTAAAAATCGGGTTTTGGAAAACACCACGAAATGGGGTGGAAAATGAAATGAAAAAAATATTTCTGATCAGTAATACATTGGTAACACGCAACGTTACTGTTACAGCAGTTACTGTGCGCAAATTATACTTGCAAGTCATTATTTTGAAAAACTATTAAAAATAAAAAATAAAATCTGCAAAAATGAGATCGATTTTTTTTTTCTACTTCAAAATAAAATTAAATTAATTGAATGAATGATTAAAACGATTATATAACACTAATTGTTACTTACGTAGTAAAACAACCAGTATTTAAACTGGCATTGTCACGAATCACATTTCCACTGACAGCACGAAACCTGACGAAACACTAACGGCAACCGTACACTGGGGTACAAATGTACCCCCCGCCAACTTTGACACCTGCTTCCGCGAAGGCTATAAGGCTATAAGCAAACGGGCTATACCACCTCTTACTAGGAACTCTAAATTAAATTATGGTTAGGGTCCCAGGTCAGTAAATGCCGAATTCTCGTCTTCACATGGCTTTAAAGAAGGCGTGTGATACATTTTCACCCCAGTGCAACGTTAAAAGAAATGTCAACCATTAGAAGCATTATAATGGCATCGGTGACAACCTCATATGGCTTAGAATTACAGGGTTTTTATGCTCTAAAGCATTGCTTTATGTAGCCATATACGGCCTATTTCGATGCTTAATGTTTGCAATGCTTATGCAAATTTGCAAAACTTCTATGAAACTTATAAACATTTTCTTATTAAAAGCTTATAAACACTAGCGAAGCTCATATAAAGCTTAGAAACATCGGCAAGCTGTTATATAGTCAATATACTGCCTAATTTAGTGCTTAGTGGTTTGCTGTGCGTTCATGCATTCATGCCCTAGAAATAACCATTTCTCAGAATTTTTTGGTAAATTGCGGAAAAGGGTCGATTCTGTCTTTCGAACTTTCTTGGAATCTGTAGTACATTTCTATAAAGGTGCTGGGTTTTTAGAACTTTTATCTTTCTTTTTGCATTGGAAATGTTTTGTACGTAAACCTGCGATCCACACGATTGCTCGGTCTACTCATTGTATGTATAATCATAGACATACATTCCATTAATCCTTTATATCCGGGACAGGACTTGCGGATAGAAAAAGAACAAGTGTCAGATTGATCCTGCTGTGAAATGTCACTTTGAACCAGTATGAGCCAGAATGAGAAAGCATGTGAGTAGTATGTGAAGCAGAATGAGAGCATATGGAAGCAGAACGGGAAACGAAAAATAAACAATGAAAAAGAAAACATCTATCCGCATGTCTCGTCCCAGCTTTATACAACTTAATAAAATTTTAGCTTGAGTCAATTACTGTATGTCTGCCATTATTTTATTGTGAACGATCGCTTGTTTACTGTGATACTTCATTCAAATCCAAATCACAGACTAAAGGGCGAACACGAAATTATTGCGACACATTCAACAGGGCATAACTTTTTTACCATTGGGTAAAAATCAACCAAATTTTGCACACTTTCTCATTGATGTGTATTGTTTACATGCTGTCAAACTTGAAGTCGTGTTTTTCGATTCAACGAAAATGGAGGTGAACAAACGCAAGTCGAGAGAACAAATTCTTCATACTATGTTGCGTTTCGGCTTCGCCTCATCAGAAACCGACACTAACACATTGTCGGAATAGATTAGCGCCGGCTTGACGCAAATCCCTTAAAACTAAAACACTATGTGTTTCAATCAAACGACTGATCAAGCGTGATGTCCCGTTCGAGCAGAAGTTCTGTTTATGCCGATGAGACACAAGTGAAGCCGAAACTTGTCTTGGCTTAGCAGGCCTATGCGAAAGCACTATGCTATATTTCACCCTAAGGAGGAAAATTTGGTAAAAACCACCGAAACGCAACATAACTCCTGTACAAAGACTGGTTTTTACCATCAAATTTTCACCCTAGTGAGAAATTTTGGTTTTTACCAAATTTTCCTCCTTAGGGTGAAATATAGCATAGTGCTTTCGCATAGGCCTGCTAAGCCAAGACAAGTTTCGGCTTCACTTATGTCTCATCGGCATAAACAGAACTTCTGCTCGAACGGGACATCACGTTTGATCAGTCGTTTGATTGAAACACATAGTGTTTTAGTTTTAAGGGATTTGCGTCAAGCCGGCGCTAATCTATTCCGACAATGTGTTAGTGTCGGTTTCTGATGAGGCGAAGCCGAAACGCAACATAGTATGAAATAAGGATTTGTACCCTCCTGTACAAAGACTGGTTTTTACCATCAAATTTTCACCCTAGTGAGAAATTTTGGTTTTTGCCAAATTTTCCTCCTTAGGGTGAAATATAGCATAGAACAAATTCTTTCCAAACACCTGGCATTTCCTGACCTGTCGCACCGGCAGTTGGGAAAAATGTTGAACATTCACCATTCAACCGTCTCCAGAGTGTTGAAGCGGTTCCAGGAGCGGTTGACGTTGGACCACGGCAAAGGAGCTGGAAGAAAACCGGGACCGGAGAACAAAAAGACGGAGGGAAAGGTGAAGCGAATGATTAAAGCAAATCCCAACGTCTCAAGCCGTGATTTGGCTAAAAAGATCGGCATGTCGCAGAGCTACGTCCATAATGCAAAGAAGAGAGCTGGACTACATACATACAAGGTACAGAATTTCCCAAACCGCGATGAGCGGCAACAATCGACGGCTAAAACTCGGGCACGGAAGCTCTACGGGAAGATGCTGACAAAATAAGGCTGCTGTGTGATGGACGACGAAACGTATATAAAAGCCGATTTTAAGCAAACTCCGGGGTTGAAGTTTTTCACCGGCAAGAGCAAGTTCTATGTGGACGACAAATTTAAGAAGAAGAAAATGTCGAAGTCCAAATATCTCATTTGGCAGGCCATCTGCTCTTGCGGACTGAGGAGTGAGCCTTTCGTGACAAAGGGCACAGTAAATGGCGAGATCTACAAATCTGAGTGCCTTGAGAAGCGCCTTTTGCCGTTCTTGCAGCAGCACGACGAAGCTCCGCTATTTTGGCCAGATTTGGCATCATGCCACTATTCTAAAAGTGTCCTAGAGTGGTATGAGGCCAATTCTGTCCATTTTGTTCCAAAGGACATGAATCCGCCAAACTGTCCGGAGTTGCGCCCGGTGGAGCAGTACTGGGCAATGATGAAGCGGGAACTTCGGAAGAGCAAGAAGACAGTCAAAGACGAGAAGAACATGTTAAGAAAATGGAAAAAACTGAGAAACTGGTACCGGATGACACTGTAAAGACTTTGATGGAGGGCATCAAGCGAAAATGCGTTCAATTTTACACTCAAGGCTCGATCGATTAACTTTTTTTTTGATTTTTGAAGTAAATATATGTATAAAACTACCCTAAAATTTTGGTTTAATTTTAAACATTATAAGAAAATTGGCATGACATTTTCGGTGTCGCAATAATTTCGTGTTCGACCTTTAACAGAACAACACTACGAGCAAATTTCTCCAAAAAAAACATCGATCCTCCAATTTTTGCAGAATACTAGCTCCACCTTTTATACATAGCCCTAAACACTCATTTGCTAGTGGATTATCCCTCAAGCTTGGGAGCAATTTTTCATTAATTGTCTATCCTCCATTTACTTGTACATATGTCAATGGCGCTATCATCGCAAATGCGACCACAGCCCCAACTAAAAATATGTTTAAAATGACGCTTAAAGCATGGCGAAGTATTGTTTTCGAGTGTTATGTTTGTTAATCAGTGGGGTCAAGAACGGTAGAATTAATACCGTATACCAGTGATTCTCAACCTGGGGCCGTGAAGTCGTTGCTGGGGGTAACATATTGATAGCATACAAAACCGATGTTTATCCGTGGGGGTTCGCAGCAACCCAGGATGGTTTCTAAGGGGTTCGTGGTACGAAAAAGGTTGAGAACAGCTGTCGTACGCTGAAACCTGCGCCAGGATCTTTATTAAGTAGTTTCATTTAACACATTTTCGTATAACGCATACTCTATATGCACATATCCTGGTTTACTTGCAGCCATTTAATGATCCATTATCCAATAGTTCTCGGCAAATGCTATTAGGTCTAAGCATGCAGAAACTTCATTAAACTTAAATTCAAATCTTCTCAGACATTTGGTTCTTCTTCGGAGGAGTCTCTGAAAGTAGAAATTTTGTACTAAACAACTCACTGTTTCTATTTATTATTTTTTAGGTTGTATATAAACATAAAAACAAATAAATAAACATACTCAATATTATTCATTAGTGTGCTTAAAAGATGTACTAAAAACTTTTTATAAACTAAGCATATATCCTACAAATAATAATAGAAAAACTAATATTATTGTATCAATGTTTCTGTGCATTGTTTTGATGCAGAGCTCTTCTTCCAATAAAAAAGTGTGTAACATTTTATTGATCAAGAAGAAATGGTACAAGACCCATTAAATGTCACTGTTTCTTAGCAAAAAATGCATGGAAAAATCATAAACAATTTCACGTACCAATATCGGCCAACATTGTCAAGTTTGTAAAAATGATGATAAAGTACAAGATTTCCCACTGTCAAATTCCACGAACAAACCTTCGACAACATCATTTTGGTGATTCCAAAAGCATCTTTCGAGCTCTCATTGAACCAGCCGAACGCACTTGTGCAAATTTCATTCAGAGTGCAATTGTGCGAGCATGTCAGATGCTTTCGGAAATGCGATTCATTTCGCACCGGAATGAGAGTGAGAAGAATGGCAAATGGAAAGAAACGGTCAATCCAGCCTTTTACGCGCCATAATGGCGGTCTCAATTGTTCAGTTCGTAATACGTTTAATGGCCCTTTTTGACAACAATCGTTTATGTCAACCGCCCACTGCGATTAAGTCATCCTACGTTAGTCCAATGTGTTGGATGTTTATTCAATGAACGCCCGACATCTTGAACTGGGCATTGCTGTCAAGCTGGCGTAAACGACTATTATCAAAAAAGGGTCATTAAACGTATTACGAACTGAACAATTTAGACCGCCATTATGGAACATAAAAAGCTGCATAGGAGAACGATGAAATCCATTTATACTTGATCGGAGCTAAATTCGGAAAGCACTTACACGCAGAATTTTATTTATGCATCGATAGCATACTTTTCTATCTGCCTCTCGATTCTTCTGCTGTAAATTTTAGGCATTGGACATATTCGATCTATCTACTCATTGAATGCTTATTAGAAGTTTATGCATGAAAATGTATAAAAATCACAGCAGAAGAAAAGAGACGGAATAGAAAGTATACTAACTATGCATATTTTTGTTTCTCAATGTATGAGGCTTGCGTTTGTGAGAATCGTATTCTAATCAACGATTTATCGCATATTATATTCTGGTTGCAGTTGAAAACTGAAAAATCCAACCAGCGACAATCGCATTTTCTCTGGTTCTAAACAATGGAATCACGTCGGTAGTGCGCTGTTTTCGTACAATGATGCGCTATCCAGCACACTACTTCCGACATCATGGATTAGTACTAAACAGAAGAAAAACCGATTGTCGCTGGATGAATTTTCCAGTTTTCAACTGCAACCAGAATATGCATGTATTGTTGAGTGCAGAAATCACAATTTCCAATTACTACTACTTTTTTTGTTAAATATTTTGTACTAATGAAGCAAATTATAATGATTTTCGTTTGGAGAACTGTTTGTATCGTTCATGAAATCTACGAGCACATCGTTGTATCGGTTATTAAATCTACGAGCACATCGTTTTATCGTTTAGCTGTTAACCTTTCTGTTCTCGTTAAAAAAGAAACAGTGCCGAATTATTTCGTGAGGAAAACAAAAAAAAATGCGCTGCTAAAACCGGTTGAGGTTAGGTATTTCGTGAGGCAAACAAACCAAGCCTCTTTTGGTTTGACTTTGCATCTGTGGTTGTAAATGAGCTGTCAGAAATCTTAATTAAAGCTACATATTTTGGAGGCAGCATGTAATAATGGAAAAATTTTCTCTTTTAGGAGCTGACCGAACACTTCATTATTTAAAAAAAAAATAATGCGCATCCCGGCAGACTGACTAAGCCATACATTGAATTTCAAAGTTACCTATTTTTTGGGTTAAATTTGCTTACTGCGAAGTTCATACATGGACAACCCAAAATTAGGTAGAAATGATTGTGTTTGATGGTGTCTGGCATCCATATTCACCACAAATAAGCATAATTTATCCCACCATGAGCAGCTCGAGGTAACAATTGCGAGGAAAATGACCAAGGAAACTGTACAGAACTCGATTAGAGAAGTCAAACGAAAGGCCAGACAATTCGCATTCGCTCAAAAGGAGTGAATATTGACAGTTTGATCGATTTACACACATTCTTGTTTGATCAATTTTTGACAATAACACCCTTTGGGACGACTTCCTCTTACTGACTAGATGGCGTAAACGACTATTGTCAAAATAAGGGTTCTTAAACAGGGCAATGTTGATCACCATTATGGCACGAAAAGCTGAATATTGAGCTGACACGAGCCAGTTTAGAAATGTTCTGCTCGTTCATACACGATACGGTACAACGGTATACGATCCTAAATCAGTTGTGTCACTGGAGCCAGAATACCAACTAGAACTAACCAGAGTTCCGGACGATTTTCCGCACCAAAAGAAAGAACTTCTGAATTAAACAATCGTCCAAAACACTGACAAGG
Organism: Topomyia yanbarensis; assembly: GCF_030247195.1. Classification (NCBI taxonomy): domain Eukaryota; kingdom Metazoa; phylum Arthropoda; class Insecta; order Diptera; family Culicidae; genus Topomyia; species Topomyia yanbarensis. The sequence continues at coordinate 391,570,933 of NC_080672.1, forward strand.
ACAAACGCATTGATGAAGACCTCGAAGAAAGCAAATTGAATAAGTCCACGTGATATCGGACATTGCTGAAAACCCGGAAATACTAGAAAGATAGATCTCCGTGCGCACTGGCCAACTGACCATTTTTGTCGCTTACCTCTCAATCGAATCGTTACTCAAATCTCCGAAATCCATCCGCTCCGAACAAATAGAGCACACGTAATGAGCTTCCAGACAGCATTCATAGCAGTAAACCCCGGGACACCCTGGCCGCAGGCAACTTATCAAGTCATCGTTCATCAGTTTCGTACTGCAGAGAATACACCTCTTCGCTTTGCTATCGCCAAGAATTTTACGACATATCCAAAACCGGTTGGTCTTCGCTCTGATCACATCCATCCAACTTACGGCCTCCTGAGTATCACCGTTTCTTCCAAATGCCAGTTGTCTTCGAACCATTTTGACGAAGGTTTCTCTTTTCAACAGAATATCGTTATATAACCAGACAGCTCTTTCGCGTGCCCTTTCCGGATAGTATGCTCTCATTATCAATTGCCTTACCCGTAGTCCGTATGGTTCTAAAACAATACACATCCAGCAAAACAATAGAATCAAACAGATCTGCAAGTATCGGGTTAGATTCGGTACCCGTGGCTCCGGCGCACATTGAACTGGGTCCAGAATTCCTAGATGTTTGACCATCGGTTCGAAGGCTCCCACGATACCACGATACATATCGGCTATTATACCCGATCCGCCTACCTCCAGTGTGACCATCGGAGGCGTTTCGATGCCAGCCTGCTTGAGAGTGGCATGTCGAATCGTAATCAACAGCCAGAACAGACAGTAATCGGCACTTACTAGTCCCAGGATTTGAACGGATGAAACGAAAAGGAAAACGGCATTTCGAGCGATTCGGAACTGCTCTTTTCGAGTTAGCGATGCTGATGTTAGATTTATGTAGCGGTTGCGTTCCTTTCGTGTTAGCGGTAGGAGTGTTTCCCGACCCAACGTTTTACGGCGTCCGTCGATTTCTTCGAAGTCTCGACTAAGGTAACAATTGTCGAACTGGTCTTTGGTGAGGTATTTCATTTTGTATCTTATGGATCTGCAGGATTATAAAATAAATGCTGGATTACATGTGGTTTTATGAACATTAAACACATACAACAAAGCCCTAAACAAAACAGGTCTTGTATTTCTGGGTACTTACCTAATAATAACACAAAGGAAACAGAAGCTTGAAATTACGCCAAAAATATTGAACAATGTAAACAAACTTTTGCTTTTCGCACTTATCTCTTGCTTGATTTCGTGGGTGATTTGTGAAAAAGTCTTCGAAGAATTGGTTTTGAAAGCGAAGGCGTGGTCAAAATCAACCTTCACGCTAAACATAATCTTCATGTTATGTATATATTCTTGTAATTCTGAAACATCGAAATACATGTTTTGGTTTAAGCTTGCAACATATCCGAGCAATCTAACTTCTCTCAATGTCCTTGACAATACCGTCACTCGCGAAATCTATCAATTCGCACATGAAGTCGATAAATTTCACACTGTAGCAGACCAGCTTTGCCACGTGAGTCACTTCGCATAAAAATCCTACCCCTGGAAGTCGCTCTTTACAGTCGTCCACCGCCGACTCCAATGCCTTGTAACATCTATCGAATGGAGAACCGATCTTCTTGTTACACAACGAAACAACGTTCGAAAGCCACTGATATCCGGCCTGGATGCTGTTTACTAGTGAAAATACAGTTAATAAGGTATATGTTACTTAGGAAAGTACATTTTTGATCTAGCCCTACATATTCGCTTGATCAACAGCAAAATCCTTTTCAGCACCTGCTGAACCTTTGCAAAAGTTTTTTCAACCTCAGACAGAATCTCTCCAATTGCCTTCTTCAGCGCTACAAAGGGAACCTTGGCCGCTTGCAGTGCATCGTGGATGGCCGCTCGTAGTTTTTGTTGACCACATGTAATCGCTTCTCCAACGGCGTCAATATTTGCTATAGCGTTCCTGGCCGGACCATTGATGGCCAGGACAAACGCGTATGCTATCATAGCGGCTCTTCCTCGTTTGCTAAGGATCTGGGGCACCATCAGCAGCGTCAGACATTGAAAGCTGGAGCTACGAGCGGAAACAATGGTAAAGATAAAACCCAGAATAACGACTGCGATGATGGTGGTTTGCGGGTTCACATCGAACTGGTAACGCAAAAGAAAGTATAGGGCCACTGTTTTGATTAGACCTAACACTAAACCGAACGCGATTTTGTACACTTTGTGCTTCGATTTTTTCTTGGTTGTTGTTTGATATTTGTGCCGTCTGGAAGGCATACTTATCGATTGACATCGTGTGGTATCTCGGACTACTTTGTTCAAAAAGATGTAACCATGCATCAATTTAATTAACTCTAGAACCAGAACCAAATCAACGACACCAATCTTTCAGGAGTTCTGTTTTCTGCTTCAAATCTTTGGAAATTTTGCGCAAAGCAAGGAAGCACTGCGAATGTTCTCCATGTTAGAAGCGGCACTAAACAGCGTCTGTCCCAGAACGAGCGACTGAAGTAGATATGCATGGCTTCCCCAGCAATATCTAAGACAGAATTCCCATCATGAGGCAAGATGTCGCAGCCCTGGTAAAGCGATATGTCCAAAAATCAACCTAACAACCTCGAAAAATGTAAAGAATTATACAATATGAAATAGAGCATACGGCAATATTTAACGAAAATGGATTGATAACTGGACACTTGGAACGCCAAAACCCTGTTGGCCCTATCGAAAGCTGCTTTACTTTTTCGGGAGCTGAATAAGTGCAGATGAAGTTCAGGAAATTCGATGACGCGGTACAGGAGAATGTAAATTCAGCGCCGTCAATCCAACTGCGGATACCTCATCCAAGTACAACATCTACTGACTACTATAGTGGCGGTGAGAAAGCAGGATATGTTGAGGACTTTGTAGTGTTTTCTTAGCAGTAGCGACGGGTCATTAGATTGTGGCTGGTGTGCGACCGTACCAGCGTGTTGGGGATAAAGGACAAGTTCACGACCAATGCGATGATGTGAAAGATGAGTTTTATAGGATGACATATCTCTTGTTGCCAATTGTTAAAACGTGTTTTAACTTTGTAGTGTGAACATAGTATAAAATTCTGTATTTAGAGATGCCCTGGAAATGATGACGAAGTTCGACAAATTTTTGCTAGATTTAATCTGTGTAAATCTGGTTCCAGATGCAAACTTCCAACTAATTCAACACACCTAAAAAATTGTATATTTACGTCTCCCGACCCTGACATATACGAGCATCAAAAATGACATATTTTTACGCGTGATTGTAATTTCATATGACGTAGGATTTCGTAAATCACGTAATTTTACTCCTCATATGGCGTTTATTTTAAATTTTAATAGGTGTAATTTAATGGAAAAGCGCGTGTAAAGTACATTTTTCATGTAAAATTAAACGGATCATGGTTATATCTCGTCATTTTGTGGATTACGGTCTTTTAAATTGTGTCACGTTTGGTATTACACCAACGATAAAATTCATATTTTTTGGTGCGTATTTAAGAGGTAATCTTTCCTTGTAGGCACAAAATCGTCGATCATTTTCTAAACTTTGTCAGATGGAAACGGATTGATGTAATACAATTTTGTTTACGTTTCTAGTAGTGCGGATGTACGAAAACTACTTTTTTTCATTTAATTATTGAATTTGCGCCGAATTGACGCTAGCTCCAATAAACGATAACACTATTTGTGTTTCTGAGTAAACCCTGCACCAAGCTCCTTGCCCTGTACTATGATATGCGGAATGAAATTTGGACAACCCTTCCAGCATCAAAACAAAAATGCAAAATGTAGAGAAAAAGTAAAAGTTTGATTACATAATGGCTGCGTAGCGTCCCATGCGAAACACTCCGTTTTGCCTTTCTCAATAGAAAGGTATTGCAATTGCTCTGAAAACCGACTTTTTAACGGAGGCCCGGAGGGCCGAGTGACATATACCATTCGATTCAGTTCGTCGAGTTCGGCAAATGTCTGTGTGTGTATGTATGTGTGTGTGTATGTGCGTCTGTGTGTGTGTACGCGAACACAATCTCACTCACTTTTCTCAGAGATGGATGAACCGATTTTTACAAACTTAGTCCCAAATGAAAGGTGCAACGTTCCCATAGGCTGCTATTGAATTTCTAATGGATCCGACTTCCGGTTCCGGAATTACAGGGTGATGAGTACGATCACGCAGAAAACGTCGATTTTAAGAAATTCTGCAATGAATGTATAATGGTGAAAATTTTTCCAAAATGTGACCACAACTGCTTCGATTTGTAGTACTAGGTCATTAACAGCCATTCAAAGTCTCTTTGGTCACATTGGCCACCATCATCGGTTCCGGAAGCCCCGGCGGAAGTATGCAAATTCAGAGTAACAGTCACATCGGTTTCTCGGAGATGGCTAGATCGATTCGGCTAAACTTGACCTCAAATGAAAGGTATTGCGTCCCCGTAAATGGCTATTAAATTTTATCCCCAACCGACTTCCGGTTCCGGAGTAGTTACTGGTTGTGGCGTGCGATCACATAGCAAATTGTGATTCAAACCGATACTCCGATGGAAGCAAAAAAGGTAAAAATTTCGCTAAAATGTCTCTCAAATAACTTAACTTTGCAGTTCTAGGTCACCGGCGGCCAAACAAACTTTCGTTGACTACATTGACCACCATAGACGGTTCCGGAAGTGCCCGGGAAAAGCGGCCATCTTTCAAAATTTACGAACTCACATCAGTTTCCCTGAAATGGTTGGGCCGATTTTCACAAACTTAGTCCCAAATTATAGCTATAATATCTCCACAGATGTCTATAAAATTTCGTACGGATCGCTTATATGGGTCCGGAAATATAGACTAAATCGTCCGGTCACATGAAATTCCCATATAAGCCGGAACTCAAATTTTTTTTCCAAAGGGGGGACCCCATGAAATTTCAGAAATCGAATTCGTATTTTTGATGCCAAACATCTTTAAAATGCATGAAACGTCGAGATTTTATGTTATCTCGAAAATTTTTTTTTTATAAAAATCGACTTTTTGGGAATTTGCCGATTTCGCACCTTTCTTCAGTTCAATATTACCGTGGCTGTTTTTTCTTTTTCAAAATTTTAGAACTCGAATAATGATTTATTTTCCTGTATATAGTTGTCATGTGATGTATAATAATAAAATGTAATATGTTTTTAATGAATATAAACAACGCACATATTCTCGTGATTCATGATTGAGAAAGGCACAATTGCACCGCTAGGTGGATTAAAATAGGTTTTTTTTAACCTTCTTTAGGTGTTAAGGTCAATATGACCCCAAATGAACTTTCAAAATGCGATAACTTTTTAAGTTTTGCACCTAGAAGTTTCGAATTTCTTGACTTTTCCTCTTTCATGGAGAGCAACGATAGAGTTCAAAATTTTCGCTCATTCCTGAAGGGCTGTACAAAAAAAGTTACGAGTAAGGTGTTAGCGGGTCATATTGATTTCGAACTCAGTTTTAAAACACATTATCAACCAAATCTATATGAATTGGTACTTAAATTGTTTATTAGAGTTTCAATTTTCAGTTTCTGGTAAATATTACCGTTTTCACCTGGTTGGTCAGTGGGAATCGGTGCCGAATGGAGTCATGTTTGGCATCCATAGATGTATGCAGAACCGTCACCATAAATCACAGGTTTATTGACAGAATACTAATGATATACACAAATAAAACAAAAATGAGATTGTATATATTAAATTTGTACATGATACGATCGATCTTGGATGTCCCACATTACGATTACGATGCCGATTCCGGGGGTACAATAGTGTACCGCCGGAATCGGCCAAACATGACCCCATTCGGTACCAATTCCCACTGACCAATAAGGTGAAAACAGTAATATTTACCAAAAACTGAAAATTTACACTCCAACAAACAATTTAAGTACCAATTCATATAGATTTGGTTGAAAATGTATCTTAAAACTGAGGTCGAAATCGGGGTCAATATGACCCACTAACACCTTATTCGTTACAAAAAGTTAACACCTAAAGAAGGTTAAAATTTATTAAATGTGTGAATAATAAAATGCACTATTCTTACTTTCATGAGCATCTATTTTTTTCTTGGACAATTGCACCATGCATGTATGTAAGAACTGATTCTAACCTTAATGCAAATGAGATTGAATGTTAACAAGAGTGTTGAGCCTATTTTAGCCGTATTTATCGATTGTACGTCGAGAAATTAACGCAAGTTGAGTTTCCGCATACCAAACATTTGGTCTGCTTCTATTATTTGAGCAAGTATTTCTGCAAGTAGGTATTTACAACACAAAAAAATGTTGATCTCAGGTTATCACCGTCAAAAGATAAGTTTCGTTAAGTGATACATGATAATTTATTCCTAGTATCCATTATGCCAATTGTCAATTATACCTAACGTCTTTATGCCTAACGGACGTATGCCAAAAGTCTGTATGCCTAACGTATTTATGCGTAATGAAGTACGCCCATTTATGCGAAGACATTAAATCAGTGTGCGTTTTATTGGCGTTAAATGTCTCAACTAATTTTTGGAGAACACGACCGTGTGCTACATGAGAGTCAAAGTATGTACAATATTTTAATTATTATTATACAAATAATAAATCAAAATCATAAGGCTTCAAACCTCTTTTTCCATAAGGCTGTTGAAGTCAAGAAGGAGCTGTTTTATAAAGATATGCGTTTGTTTTGCATTGCTACAATCTGCTTATTTTTCACCTTCTTTTGCATATTACAATTCTCGTAGAATAGTAAACAGTCCAATTGCATGAAGAAGAAATTCAAAGGCGGTCATAATTGACAGGCTTTAGCAGTATTGCATGACAACGAAATTATAACAAAACTTCATTTTTCACCGTTAGCTGAAAGTGTCCCTGACAGCACTGCTCCAATAAAATCCAATTAGTCGAATTGCAATACATTATCAGCCTTACTTGTTTTTGTAAACAAATGTTGTTTGTAACCAACATGGGCTGGAAAGGAAGGAAACATCGGTCGTAAGTAATCGATTAAATGCATAATTTTATTTCCGGAAATCATACTATGTTCTTTGAATTATATGACTGTGAAGCTAAAGTTAAGATTTGAAATCAAACGATTTGGGACAAAATAGACCTCAGAAGTGGAAGTGGATGCTTTTGGAGACATTTTGGCAAGTACTCTTGTCCATTGACCGTTTCGGTTTCCACGAATGGGGTGCTCCGCTTTTCACGTCAGCAGCTTGCCTGCTAAATCGTATATTTTTAGGGCAAATTCAGACATCGTCTGCTTTCTAACTTCCTCAGGGATGTCGAACTTATGACGAACTAGTGATGGGCATTTCGAAAAATGAAATCGATTTTTTATTAAAAAAAATCTACGTTGTCAAACATCGAATCGGGAAAGGTCGGACGAAAGAAATCGAATTTTCGAGGTAAAAAGATCGATTGTGAAAAAATCGTGTCATTTTCAATGGGAATTTTAAAAGAAAAATCGATTTTCCCAAACCGATTTTTTGAATCAATAAAATTGATGCTGTCAAATATCGAACCGATAAGGTCGGATGCAAAAAATGGTTTTTTCGAGGTGAAAAAATCGATTTTGAAAAAAAAATGCATCGGCATTGCCCATTCCCGTGATGAACAGATAAAAAGAAGAACCCAGGAAGCTGCTGGAAGTCTGCGTTTACATAAGTCTCTTCATCGCTTATGAGACAATGTGGTTAATTCGACAGCTGTGTGTAGAGATCCCGCGCATGTCATTCGATAACCGTAAAATGGGAGAACATTGATCACTTTTTCCAAAGTTTTTTGAATAACTATCTTAAATTCAAGTCGATGTAATCGTTTGCATTTCTAAAACAAGTACTGGTACCCATAGATAGAAAACGTTCAAATTTTTGTGTGTTTTTTATTTCATTTTACTATAAAAATAAAATCACGTTGTTATAAATTTTCTTTCAATGTTTTCGGGGCAACTTTGATCAGCAAAATATGTGTATCGAAATGAGAGATAACTGCGGGCAATTTCATGGCCCCATATTGTAACGTCTCGAAAGAAATCAAAATTGCCTAGAAGGATACAGCTGACTTTCATCGAAATTTTTCAGAAAAATAGTCGAAATGACATAGGTAACAACAAAAGGCTCGGATTTTTAACCCTAGAACGTTGCACTTGCGTTTTCCATCCTAGAACGTTGCACTGGGGTACAAATGTACCCCATGCGTTTGATCGCAATTTTCACAGGTAAAAATGCAAACAAAAGAAATGTATAATACACCATTTTCTTCGTTTTTTAATTTCGAAAACAGCTGTGCAAGTGAAAGTACGGAATTTATCGAATCAAAAAGTGAAAAAATCGCTGTTTTGACTTTTTTTTCACAAAAATTACTATAATTTTGCGAATTTTCAACCGATTTGAAAAAAATCAAATGATTCTAAAAGTTGAAAGAATGATCTTGATACGGTTTCAAATGGAATTTCGATATTTTTGAAAAACTGAAAATATGTTTAAGAGTGGAAGTTTAAAAATCAGGTTTTGGAAAATACCGCGAAATGGGGTGGAAATTGAAACAAAAAAAAATATTTCTGACCAGTAATACATTGGTAACACGCAATGTTACTGTTCCAGCTGTTATTGTGCGCGAATTATACTTGCGAGCCATTGCTTTGAAAAACTATAAAAAATTAACAATAAAACAATAAAAAGCAGCAAAAATGAGAACGATTTTTTGTTCTATTTTTACCATTTTTTTTGTTAACCATTTTGTTAACGACCTATTGAGTCAATTTGTCAACAGTTTTTACGGCATTTAATTAGCAAGGGACTGGAAGGTGAAGTATATTCTTCAATATTTAGAGCCATAGTACTCAAGAGAGAGCAAGGTGTTGAAGGGAGAAAGTTTAGAAAAGCGTGGAAGGATCATATATGCAAGGTTAGAGCTCACCGGCGACTTAACCCTTTGTCTGCTACCGTAGGAGTCAGGGTCTTTTGGCATTAGAAATGCGAATCACCTGAGTCTACCTGATTTTTTGTTCCGCTTCAAAATTAAATTAAATTAATTAAATAAACGATTAAAAACGATTATATAATACTAATTGTTACTACCGTAGTAAAACAATCAGTATTTAAACTGGTATTGTCACGAATCACATTTCCACTGACAGCACGAAACACTAACGGCAACCGTACACTGGGGTACAAATGTAACCCACGCCAATTTTGACACCTGGTTCCACGAAGGCTATAAGCAAACTGGCTATACCATCTTTTCCTACTCTTACTAGGAACTCTAAATTGAATTATGGTTAGGGTTCCAGGTCGGTAAATGCCGAATTCTCGGTTTTACACGACCCCAAAGAAGGCGTGGGGTACATTTGTACCTCAGTGCAACGTTCTAGGGTTAAATGAATTATTGGACAAAAATATTTACGGTTTCTAAAAAAGTGATCAGTTCAGTTGAAGTTGATTGATTTCATTATAGTCATTCATATACAAGGAATTGTTTGAACTTATCGAAATGATGCATGAGAGTTGAGTCATTTTCAAATTGAATTAGTGTTCATAAAAGGTACATTGAATTGGTCAAGGTTTTTTTTGTAGGCAATCATTTTATCGAACTTTACTGAAAAAAGTTTCATTTGATCAGAGTTACAACGTTGATCAAAGATACACCGTTCTACGGTTCCCGCTAGAGATCTTTCACACTTTACTTAGATCAATTTTGGTCACTTTTTCTCTCTTTATTCGCGGTGAAATATTCGCTTTCCCGTATCAAAACACGGCTTGCGTACATTGGACTATTCCCAGCTTCTTGCTAATCACACGTGAAAGAGATCTGGATTTTCTGGGTACCGTGCGCAAAATTTGTTTACGCCGCTGATGTTCTTCCGACTTTACTTTTGCAACGACTGCACAAGTGCTAGTGAAAGTTACATAATGTAAGTAATGCACATTTGACTAATTTCACCCAAAATTTCAATATAAAATACCTAATGAAAATTATCGCAATTTGAAAGTGATGCAATTTGTTTCCGTACACCCTTTAAGCAGTAACTCACAAGTAAATTTATTGCATTAAAATGAAAAATTATATTTAATGTTTCGTACATTACCTTTTCCTAACGGAATTTTCTAATTAAAAATATATTCGCCCGCCATATGTATGTGTATCTCTCATAAACGCGGTTATATCACACCTGCAAAAGCTGAGAAAATCACCATAAAGCATCAATCCATCAGTCTCTAGGCGCCACTTCAGTCGTGATCCGGCCACTTTCACAAAGCCTTCCAAACACCGGAAAGACATCCATTATGTAGGTACCTACTCACAACTTGCCTGACCCAGCAACAGTCAATCATCGGTTTATTTGCTGCCTTCGCCGAGAGACCTAGGTACAACAGCCGTCACGATCGGCTCGTAAAGTAATAGAATCCATAGGCGCTGGTGAAATGAGCTCTATTTTATTTTCATTTATAATTGAAATATGAACAGTGAATTGATTGTATTGCTTTTGAAAGCTCTCCCGTGCAGGCTGAAGCAAATTGATTTCAATGGGCTATCAACGAAGCCGATTGGTATCACGTTTGAGGAAGTAGTGTTGCTTAATATCCGGATCGAAGTTTGTTCATCTTGTTTAAGGGAAATAAATAAAACTAAAACATTTTCTTAAAGGTGATCTTGGAAGAGAAAATTTGTCACATTTTAGCACCGGGTATCAATGGGACACAATACCAGAACACTCTGAAAGTAGTCCGGAGCAAACAGAGAGAAAATCTTTTTCCTACTTCTTGTAGCAAGATGGAGAGAATAAGAGCAAGTTATTTGGCTTGGGTTTGCTTTGGAGCAGCTGGGGGCAAGAAGTGTGTACTGGAACCAACCTTATGTGCTCCAGGAACATTTTCAAATTATTAAGGCTGCCTTCTCATTTCGTACCGACAGGAAGCAAAAAAAACATCCCGTTTGTTACTTATACACTGCACAAAAAGCAAACTCTCATTGCCCTTCAACCGTGAGCCGTGAGAGAAATGAGTGAACCACCAAATAAAGTAGGTCCACTAAGGGAAAATTCAATCTCGATAGGAGCTTGAGCTTGCGAAAGTGTCCCATATCCAACTACATCATATTCGTAATGTTGTACTGATACCGTTCAATAGTTTTGCCGAAGCAAAAAGCTTCGTCGAGAAAAAGCAGCAGGCAATACAACGACGAATGTTTGTCACGTTCAAAGATGGTAGAAAAATCCTGGGAAATTTTGAAACACCCTGAAAACAACAGAGGAAAGAATACATATAAATTACCAAAGGGGATTTGTACTTCCATTAACTCCGAATTCAGGAGGATGTGACATATTAAAATATAATAAATATGTTTCTCCTTTCGCATCCTTAGTTGCATTTAGATATATTTTTTTTTCAGAATAACAATACGACACTTTCCCATAACCTCGACGGATCACTTATCGGGGTAAGGTCTCCTAGTTGTCCCGTTCCAGCGTTTGTTTATATATTTTCTCACAAACTATGAGTTTGAGTGGTTTCTGCATGTGGTATGTTGTTTACTGCTGCACATACCTATATGTACATACCTACGACACGACAAACTAGCAAGCTCATATACTCAAAGCAAATGTTTAAACTGTGGCCGGTTGGAACGTGTGAAAATACACTCGATAGGTGTAACCTTTTATCGGTTTGCTTTACCCTTTCACTGCTCGAAAAGGGAAATGTAATACGAAAATAAAATAAACAAGCAAAAGTGCTTTGGCCTGAATGGAACGTGACTTATCGAAGTTCGTGTGCTCCACATCTGTTTTGCGATAATTTGTTGCGACTCCGGTTCGTTGAAGGCAATTCAAGCGTCGGAAAAATTCCGAGAGCTAATCGATGCCAGTAGTATTCTGACTTATGTTATTTAGAATGAAAACGATGCTCCATATAACAGTCAGTTCTATTCAGCCCCGTGAAAACTGTTTGTTGCCTGAAGCTGCCACCAAATGCCAGTAGCGCTAGCTACGTTTCAAATGTTCAAGGTCTGTTCACATGAACTGTATAACACTGTTTAAAAGTTGGAATCAAAACAAGTAATTAATAACAATATATGAGAATTCACGCTTTCTCTTGCATCGCTTCTTCTCCACAAAATCCGTAAGCTTTTATAACCTGAGTACCAAATAAGCACATCAAAATGAAGTTTGTTTGCATTCGGAAAGTTTCAGGTCGAGTTAACAACATTGACTCGTAGCAATGTGAACGTTGCTTAAAGCGCGTTCGCTGTCATTTTTGACAACAAGCCGAGCCAGAAAGCCAGCTTATGTTGGCTTCACTCATTTTTCAAAGAAACGTCAAAACATTCACCCTCTTGGTTCTATTCAAAGCTTTGCCAGCTGTAAAACACATTACTTTAAACACTTCATTTTTTACCGTTTCCCTATTTTCTTCTGGTTAAAATGATAAGAAAAACCGCTCGCCCAAGCGAGTAAGTTTTTATTGGAATAGTAGATCCCAAAGTGGTATGAAGCCATACCTAGAAAATAACTAATGGTATTATTTAATTGACTTAATTGAGTGTCCGGATCTAGCACCTTTTTTAGCAAGCTTCGTGATTGCATAAAAAACGGCACTCCTCGCATTCAGTCTTTTATTTAAACAATTCATTTGCATTTGTAGAGCTACTTGCAGCGGCAGACAGTGCCGAACGAGAGCAACGCGGCAAGCGCAAACTCAAATAAAAGTTCATTTTATCTTAAAGCCGCACCCGGTCGCGCTAATAAACACTACGCGGTTTTGATTTATTCGTTTGTTTGTCTCTTGAATCCTTTTTGCCGTAGACCCACCTGCCTCACCAACCTAGTTCGGGTAGTAGGACTTCATAGTTGCAAAAAGTCGGTAGAAATGAATAAATTACGTTTTGAATTTACTTATACAACAGTTTTTTTGAGCTGGTCTCCCGTTGAGGTAGAGTTCCTTGTGTGTTAAGAGAGTATGGTGGTTCAACTGACAGTGGAGCATGCTTTACTCCGATGTCCCATCTACCACAATGCAAGACAAAACCATCAAATCGGAGATTCCATCCGAGATACGCTAAGCAACGATCCAGTTAAGGAGCAACAACTTCTATGCTTTCTAAAGGATACGGAGATGTATAAACTAATTTAAAAAAAAGAAAAACAAACTAGATTAAAATGAAATATAAACGAAAAACCAAATTCCAGAGTGGCGAATGAATAATAATTTAAAGCCACTCTTAAATAAACCAAACAATCAATCAATCAACAGTTTTTTTATGATTCTCACGTAGATTTTGTGTACGTGTTTTAATTTTAGTATAATAGTTCAGTAGAGGAAGAGTGTTAAACAACGTATCACCTTTTAATTTGTTGATAATTGATTACGAAAACGAAAAATTTATTATGATTATGAAATTGTAATTTTATAAGATGTGCAGTAAACGTAGTTATTTCTGATATTATACGCAGAACTACAAACTGAAATTATTAACAAGAATAGGCCGCGATTCAAAATAATCTTTAGATTTTTGAAATATTTGTGTTCTGTGATATTGTGTTTCAAAAGCAACATCAATAACCAAATCCATTGTAAGTAGCGGTTTGCCCACTACTCGGGTTCTCATTTGACCTTCTTTTCAGGGCGGCCTAGGTGCCTCTATCGGAATGTCGTATTTTCGTAACAACAAGAAAAGATAAACAAACAAAATAAATTTACCGACTTTTATACGCCTCAGTTCTGCCCACTTCGATAATGCTGCTAGTGGCGGGAATGGGTTGCAGTTGCTTATCGCTTCCGACCGGCCGGGATTCTCAACGGCCGCGTTCTCCCTGTTGCGAATGCTGGTTATGGTTGGGTGCTATCGCAGCGGTCCTTGGCGTTTAGCTAGGGAGATGAGCTTGGCTTCTTTATTGGAAGCTCCCTAGCGACGTTGGCGAACTAGCGTAGTGCACTTCCAAGGGGGAGCCTTTGTCCACCCTGCTTCGTTCTCCTTGGCGATTAACTGTGGATGAGAGCTAGGCTGATCCTCCACAGTGAGAACGGTCGGCGCTTGCTCCTTTTTTGTTTAACCGGGGAAGCGAGAGTGCTCCTTTGCGTTTACCTTTCCCTCTATGGCTAGCCAACACCGTGCCCGAACCACGGGCCGGCACTATTTGACGGTTCTACATCACCGTCACACGCGCGCACTAAATTCATTTCTTCTAGTGGCGGGAAACTGTCCCGAAAAATAAACAAAACTTATCTGAACGCCTTTTTGATGCCGTGGTTCGTCACTTTCTGTCTGAAAACTCGATGGCCGCCTTCCGCACTCGACCAAAACAAACCCGCCAAATCGATTCGGTGCATAGCTGTCATCGCTTTTGCAGCATAACCAACAACTAACTTAACAGCAAAAGGAGAGCGGTGGCCTATCTAAGCCCTATGATATTAATTCACAAACATGCAACAAAAATTATCTAACCTATCTACACGAACAAAATTATTCACATACGCGAAAACGAACAAAAATTTACAACTAAATGTGAACGGTATCGAACAGCGGTGAGCATATTTTTTTGTAAACAAATGCACTCTACGGAAAGAGTATGCATAAATAGGTATATTTCCATCCAGTGCTAAATTGTTATCCTGACGGGTTATACCATGTCAAACTTAAAACCTGGCTCAAAAAAGTGTTTTTTAAAGCTTTTTAAACATGAAAACAAGAAGAGAAACAAATATTTTTTGCGTATTTTTGAACGTATTATTTAAATAATAAACAAAAAACTTTTCGGATGGCAAAATTAATAAAAAATGGCAGATTTAAAAACAATCTCGCACAACAGCTCGCCGCCAACAACTCAAACTCCGTGCAAGAGTCAGCCCGCAATTTTTATGTGAAACAAAAAAGATGGGTGGGTAATGTCAGAGACATAACCGAAGTGAAGTAGAATATACTTTAGGATGTTAATACGAATGCTTTTTACTATCTTCTGAAAGATTTAAAAAACAGTTATTTCGGTATTTCTAATGAAAATACCGAAATATCGGTACACGTACATTGAAATCAAACATATATTAGAACATATGGATTATCAAAAGGGTAGCCCTGAAAAGGGCCTTTTTATGTCAGTGAAACAATTCATTTGCCAAACAGCAGAAAATTCGATACATGTGTGCCGTTATTTCGGTATTTCAATTATAAACGCCGAAATAACTGGTTTTGATAAAACTTTTCAGAGGATATTAAAGATTGCAGCATTTGTATTTACAGCCTAAAGTGACTTCTACTTCACTTCGTCTCTGACACAACCAACCCATATTTTTATATTTGTTCGTTTGTCAATTTAGGCTAAAAACAACCGCTGAAGCTGGAATGCTGGCCTTTTTGTTAAACGTAGCTCCCTTCCCGCATGTGGTAAAAAAGTTGATACACATTTTTGTAACGGGAAATTGGAATGAAAAGGAAGCTATCAAATCCTTAATATACCGTGTTGCGTTTCGGCTTCGCCTCATCAGAAACCAACACTAACTTATTGTCGGAATAGATAAGCGCCGGCTTGACGCAAATCCCTTAAAACTAAAACACACTTTGTGTTTCAATCGAACGACTGATCAAACGTGATGTCCCGTTCGAGCAGAAGTTCTGTTTATGCCGATGAGACATTGAAACCGAAACTTGTCTTGGCTTAGCAGGCCTATGCGAAAGCACTATGCTATATTTCACCCTATGAAGGAAAATTTGGTAAAAACCAAAATTTCTCGCTAGGGTGAAAATTTGTTGGTAAAAACCAGTCTTTGTACAGGAGGGCACAAATCCTTATATCATACTGTGTTGCGTTTCGGCTTCGCCTCATCAGAAACCAACACTAACTTATTGTCGGAATAGATTAGCGCCGGCTTGACGCAAATCCCTTAAAACTAAAACACACTTTGTGTTTCAATCGAACGACTGATCAAACGTGAACTTTCACTGTGTCTCATCGGCATAAACAGAACTTCTGCTCGAACGGGACATCACGTTTGATCAGTCGTTCGATTGAAACACAAAGTGTGTTTTAGTTTTAAGGGATTTGCGTCAAGCCGGCGCTAATCTATTCCGACAATAAGTTAGTGTTGGTTTCTGATGAGGCGAAGCCGAAACGCAACACAGTATGAAATAAGGATTTGTGCCCTCCTGTACAAAGACTGGTTTTTACCAACAAATTTTCACCCTAGCGAGAAATTTTGGTTTTTACCAAATTTTCCTTCATAGGGTGAAATATAGCATAGTGCTTAATATACCGCTTCTGTGGCCCTTAAAAGGGCCGATATAAATTTTTTGTGCTCAAACTACCGGCAAAGAGCTGATCTGACCGTACAACAATACGAACTGAATAATTTGCAAACATGTCATTCCCTATACGTGAATATAATAGGGGGGGGGGGGGGGGGGGGTAATAACGTTGCAACATGTGTCGCATGCCAGTGGAATAGCACGGACCAATCATAACGCAGATAATTACTACTTTCACAAAATACATTATTTTCGTTATTTATAGTAGTAGTGACGAATTGCGCACTAAATCGTGATCAGAGTTGGCAGCACCTCTCAGATTTTGATGAAACTTTCTGTACGTGAAGACTTTGTCACAAAAAGTGACTTTGCATACTTTGTTATTTTTCCGAAAATGATCTAGACTGTCTTTTGAAAAGGGTCAAACTTTTTTTCAATTTTTTCAAATGGCTATAGCCTAAAAATGACAAATCCTACAAAAAACATGCTGTAGGAGTGATTTTCACAAAATTAGTCAATTTTTTGAATAAAAAAATTGAAAAAATTCTTCATCGACTCCGACACTAAAATAATTCGATTTTAAAAATTTAAAGTCGATTTTCAAAAAAAACCCGTTTTTGATTTGAATTAAATTTTGTTCCAATATAGGTCAAAAATTCAAGTTGGGCACTTCCAGGGAAATAAGTTATTTGAACAAATCTTTTCCTTATCCAAACTGAATTTTTTTCAGTGTATTTTTATCGTAAGCTAAACCAATGAAAGTCAGTTTGTGAGAAGATATTGTCTAATTTAACAACTAAGTATATTTTTATTATTCAAGAATCACATTGAAAAGAGTTTATGCTTTGAGGCAGACATCAACATGCCCTCTCCATAGCTTCTACCAACTGCCAAAGTCTGGCGGAGACTGAGTTAGGTAAGGGGGCAAACAGTGATAATAAATATCTCAAGCCTTGAGCGCAGTCCACTGGACCTAAAAATAGATAACGAGAGAGATTTGGCCCGATCGATGAAAGGGAGAGGTGACGATCTGCTTAGAGGAGACATTGGGGGTCGATGGGTTAATGGGAGGATTTGGAGGCTGAGGCGGTGATCACGTTACTGTTGGGAATATATGAGGAACTGTGATGTGATGATACATATCTTTTCTCATTGTTTCCAATAATAAGGTGAATTTTCGCCGTTTCTTCATTCTCACCGTTCCGGTCATTCTTTATCTGTCTGTTTTCCAGTTCATAAAAATCCTTGAAAAAGGAAAAAACAAAGCCTCACGTCTAAACAAGGAATGTATATCATTCTGCGGTTAATTCATACTTTGACTGGAATCTACACAAGCGCCATTAGACATAAAATATATTTTAGAAAAATTTGTCAATTGTTTCATAAAATTTATCACTTTTGAGATGAATAACTGAACTGCAGTCCTCCAATCTTCCAGTCCTCCAGTGTTCCAGTTTTCCAATCTCCCAGTCTTCCAGTTTACCAGTCTTCCAGTATTTCGGTCTTCCAGTTTTCCAGTGTTCCAGTCATCCAGTTTTCCAGTCTTCCAGTTTTCCAGTTTTCCAGTCTTCCAGTCATCCAGTCTTCCAGTCATCCAGTCTTCTAGTCTTCCAGTTTTCCAGTCTTTCAGTCTTTCAGTCTTCCAGTCTTCCAGTTTTGCAGTCTTCCAGTTTTTCAGTCTTCCAGTCTTTCAATCTTCCAGTCTTCCCGTCTTCCAGTCTTCGAGTCTTCCAGTCTTCGAGTCTTTTAGTCTTCCTGTCTTCCAGTCTTTCAAACCTAAAATCATCGAAAACATTTTGACAAAAGAATTCAACCCGTCCTCATTTGCACCCGAAACATTTTCACTCAGTTTAACTGTGTGTGGTATAATGTAAACCCTGCTGAAAATCCATTGTGTCTACCTCTTATTGTATCGATTGGACGTTATAGTCAAGATGTTGCTCGTTTGGTATGCAAGCAACGAATGATAAAAAAGATAAAAAGATATGCTGGACCTATATACAACCATCCAGTATTCAATTGAGCCACTTGGGTGCTCCGTATTGACGGCTCTGCCTGAAATATCTGCCTCGAGGATGGGACTTTTTTCCTCTTTTCGTGTACTTTTCTATTTTACCGATTTTTAAAGGACTACTTTTATGGCACAAATATTAAATTATTACCATTATTCCAGTCATTTACGTTTACGGTAAAAAACCGTGTCGTATCAGGCTTACCTTAACTATCTCTACCAAGACTGGTTCCTTCGAGGGTTTGTTTCAGTACAAGCTTAAGTTTCTCACCGGAAACATTGGACTTAAGTACCCAATATTGTCGTTTCAACGTAAACAATCTCAAAAAGTAACCTGACGATGAAGTCAACTTTCAACTAATAAGGTGTGAAAGTTGTGTATCAACTTATGTTCCTTTGCGCATTTGTCTTTACAAGAAAATATTTCGATTTGCATGCACATTGTCAATAGAATTTTGTAGGGGAAACTAGGGTGAGTTGAAATAGAAAGGAATGTATATAAAACCAACATTTTTCTCAGCTCATGTAAATAATAACGATTTTTAACTGCTTCTTTCTACATATGTATCCTGCAAATACGTGAAACCTAAGCGAGTGTGAGTGATGCGTTTTATGTTAGCCATATTTATTTGGCATTTGACTATGTTTAAAGTTGCCTTTAAATAATGTATCTCTAAGCAATTCATAATTAAGACCAGAGAGTCGCCGATCAAAATACACGTTAAAGAGAAATTCCAAATGAATCGTAAACATTCAATTGCCGATCACGCCAGTAGGCGTAAGACAAGTCTGCCCCAACTTGCCCTAGCCTTACCTGCCTAATTGCGGAATGCATTTTAAAAGCGTTCGTCATTTTTCCCAAAATATGGTGTGAAGTCATAAAATAATCGTTCGCCTTTTTTATTGCTTTGGCCGGCACATCGAGTGTCGTACTCAGGTAGGCTTGTTTTTATTATATTTGCTTCAATATGTATCATCAATATACATCGTTCGCTGAGGATGTTTGACACGGGCATACATACCTTCTTGAGCGGGGAGAATATTCAAATTCAAGCTTTACTTGATCCATCATGTTCACCAAATTAGAACTTGTTCAGAAAACGAGAATTATATATAGGGTTGAATTTATTTTAACTGTCATTCAATAATAAGTTTGTTTTGCCAAACCGGGTCAGAAAAAAATGTTATAATTTATACATGAAAGTTGCAATATTTCAATAGTAGCTAACACAGATACTAGACTAATAGCGTTTTCGTATATTCCTGGTGCGACACCGGTGTAGTGCAAAATAAAGATAGACTGATCACACCTAAAGTTGAATGAGTGTAACACCACCGATGTAGTGTACAGTCAAAAACAAAAATGACATGAAAGACTTACTTACCAATACTTCCTAATTTCATGTAAAAAGTTAATAAAAGCAAACCGACATTAGGTTCCTTACTGACACAGTTAACCTCACTTTTCTTGACAGTTCACTTTTACTGTTTACATGGACTTAGAAAAGTATTGCGGACGACTAGATTCGCTCGAAGCAAATCGCCAAGAATTTTTCTAAGTCCATGTAAACAGTACAAGCGAACATGAACACTCGAGTTCATTTGTGACGTCAGTATAAAGCATTCAATTGACCATTAAACTTAACAACCGTAAGACACACATGAGCTCTCGATGAATACAGTTCATGTTTGACAATTCTCTGTTGCATTCGAACTCATGTAAATTCTGTGTTAACAAACCACTTGACGGTGACGTTACAAATGAACTCGAGAGTTCATTTTTGACAGTTCGCTTGTACTATTTACATGGACTTAAAAAAATTCTTAGCAATTTGCTTCGAGCGAATCTAGTTCTGTACAAGAATTTTCCATGTCCAGTCCATGTAAACAGTACTAGTGAACTGACAAGAAAAACTGTCAATAAAGAACCTAACTGTCGAACGAAGTTCATTCGGCTCATTTTGTGAGGTTATATTATGTTACCTAGTCAAATGCATGGTTAGACTTAGGGTCCTATTGACACTATAAACAGACAAATTTAAGCGCCATAAATCTTTTATGATTTGACCACATGGTCATTGGCTTATAACACCAACACCTTATCTTTGTACCACCGCCCGGAAGAGGGCCAGCCAGACCGAACTATTCCTATTATTGCTGCTACTAGGATAGGTGGTGTACAAAACCAAAAACCACGGCATCGTTCTTTCGAGACACTGAAACGAGACAGTGTTCCAGAAATTTACATATAATCAATTTTGATGCACGCCTTTGAGATGTTATCTTTTTAAGGATCCCAACAAAGCTTGTTCTTATGCGAAAAATCCGGTTTATAATTACCAGCTTCGTCGGTATTATCTACGTCTCATCGCCGTGAATTTAATGGTTTGCCTTTCTCGTGCAGGATAGGGAAAAAAACCACTAACAAAAAAATCTTGTCGGCTGCTTTTTTATTAGTAAGTTTTTTTTACTGCTCAAATTTACTTGCTGTTGTTTTTGCTCCTAACATTAGTAGCTTCCGGTGAAATTTGAACAATAGTTATACCACAGAGTCTGTGCTGCTACTGTCCCAAAAAGCAGCACTCCGAAGCAAACGGGCGCCCCAGCGCACGCACACGAAAACTGATAACCGCCAAACCCCGTCAGACACAACAGAGCTACATGACAGGCATGGAAATGATGCACACGCCTCTCACAGCAGCACCATAGCCGCGAAACAGCTAAGGGGCCGTACACAAATGACGTAGCTTTTTTCTGACGATTTTCGACCCCTCCCTCCCCCTCGTAGCATTTGGTCACAAATTTCTAACCTCCCCCTTGTAAATGACGTAGCATTTGCCTAACCCCCCCCCCCCACGCAACGCGACCGGGAGATGAAAAAATTACATGTTTTTCAATTCTTTTAAATATATGTCCTTACAAAATGTTTGACGACTTTTATCAAAATTTTCATTATAATGGCAAATTTCCTACAAAACAAGCCCATTTCATGACAAATATTTTTTGTTTAGAATTTTACATGTCATAAAGCATGAAGAGAAGTTCACAATCCTGCAGCGGCCAACGATTTTAGGAAGCATAAGCTCAACTAAATTACTAAATTTTCTTTGATTGAATCCGAAAGAAAATTTAATTCAGCTACCAAAATAAGTCTACTAGTTAGCAATATTAGCTAACTAATGTGGAAATTTAAATCCGCATGAAAAATCTTTCCATTTCTTTGCGAGCCTGCTATTCCGCGAACAGTAAAATTTACAAAATGAAAAACCGCGTGAAAAGCAACTTGGGAATGGAGGAACATTAAATTATCTCTAATTAATGGGTTTGATGCCCGCCAAAAAAATTTAAACTTAATGCTACGTCGCACAACTTCTGACCCTACCCTCCCCCTCGTCACACTTCGTCACAAATTTGGTTTACCCCACCTACCCCCTAAAATGCTACGTCATTTATGCATGACCCCTAAGGGTCCGAATTGGCCAGCGGTCTGAATTTGCCCACTTACCTCTTATATTATTTTAAAAAAGAAGGAAGTATTTGCTAAGCTGAGGGCAATCCTCCTCGTGAAAACGATAGAAAAGTGGGACCTGATTCCTGAATAAAGAATGTTTGAAACGTTCTCTCCGGCATTTTTCAAATTGTAAAACGGTGATACCACCTCTGTGGGTATATGCCTCCATTGTGTTACTCCATCAGCTGTACTAGAAGTCCTCCTTTCCAGTTGTATAGTCGAATGGAACGCGCACTTTCTACTTGATTCCACACCCTACTTCGTCGAAACCGGATACGGAACAAATCTTCTAGTTACATCCGGAACAATGACAACTCTTCCTAATTCTTTAAAACCACGAGTAAAACGCGAGAAAACTTAAATCTTTGACCGGGACCCAAACAGCCTGCATGCGTCGTGGATGGTTGCTTCGATCGATTCCTAACATTAACCGGTGAACAAGAATGAGTAAAAACAAATAATATATATTGCAAACCAAACCGGTCACAGGTGTAAATGGTGCCGCATACCTGTCTACTTCTAGTATAAGATATGACTTTTATTTATTTCTTTTCGCATATGTATATCACAAAAGAACCACCACCGCGTATCTGATCGAATGGCCTTCAGCCCGATGGCGTGTCGTTGATCAACAAAGAGAATCGCAACTACGCAAATTTCAGCAACGCTTCTCGAGAGTACCGGAGTGAGCTGGTGAGATGCCAAACAAGAAAGCTCGTAGTATCCACTCACTATAGAAATGCCGGACAGCTACCTGTTTTCGTTTCAGTTTTTCCGACACGTTTGAGTTTACATTACTCTCTCTTTCTCGTCTGACCAGAAATGAATTTCGCCCGCTTGCACAAGTTTACCACATCTCTTTTGCCAGAGAGTGAATCAGTAGTGAAACTTGAAACAACTCAAGCTGCGAGAGAAGAGAAATCTCATCTCACACATAATCGAAGCGGATGTGAGGCTTTTTATTCACGCTAGGCTGAGCTGTCGGATTGGAAGGATACACGACTACCTGTCTGCGTTAATTCAAATTTCTCACACGTGGTTCTGAACAGTGGTATCGTTGCTTGTAGATATGTGATCAGCTATATGGCAATGAGCATATTTTCGTACTGTTTCTATAACCACCTTAACCACTTTGTTTCTTAGGAACGCACTAAAGATGATGATTGTAGATCGCGTACTTAATGAAATAGTACGGTACTCTCCCTAATAGGGCCAAAATAGGACATTTACCCTACCTACATCGTCTCAGTTTTCCAGCGCTCTAACCAGAATTGCCAGAATTGACAGTGATTGTTTTTTGTTTGTCGGACTTTTTCCGAGGTGACCAATTGGCGTGTTATTTTCTATGTTGCTGTTTTTGTAGCTTCTGTATAGCTTTTCTCACACATTTCTTAGCAGCGGAGAGAATGATGGATGGGTGACAGATTGTATAGAATAGTAATTTGATGATGGAGCAGAAACTTGAGCCTTTGGAAATTGATTGGTTGGAATTAGCAATCAATTTAACTTTTGTGCATTGGGCACTTTATTGAATCTGGAATGTTGAAATATACGTACATACTTGGAAAAGATTATGCAATTGTATGCATCTTGACATCTTCAACAGCAATCAGGGATCGGTTGCTGGCTAGTTTAATGGATGTTATGGTGAAACAATAAATTTCAACAAAATGGACGAGGACAGCGGATTCCGATAGCGATGATGATATGGACGAAGGCAATTTGGAATGCATGAATGAAACTTCCATTAATAAATTATTTGAACCATATTTGGTGAAGGTACGAGTTGAAGATAAAATATTAGAAATGGAAGTTGACTGTGGTTCCTCCGTTTCTGTAGTTAGTAAAAAAAAATCCGAATACCGAAATCTTCTAAGTAATTGATAGTTGTCAATGGTTCTAAACTGTTTGGAGTCGAAGAAGTTAAAGTTAGGATTGGCTTTAGGGGAAAACAAAATATTTTAAAACTTGTTGGTGCTAATTTGCACAAATAATTCTATTCCTTTCTGTTGGATGCCTTAATTCAAACCTAGAGAAATTTTTTCTCAGATTTTTTTTTATCGGTGAACAGTTCGACTAATAACAACAATGATACAATTCTCTCTGAAAATAAACAAAAAATTGGAATTTTATTTAAAAAAGATTTCTTTTCACGAATTTTTTGGTATGAAGCTGACTGAGATATGATATCAGAAAAGCTAATTTAAAAAATAGCGTATGACGTCCCTACCGTCTACGGGCTAAATGTTAAGAATATTTGGACACACTGGAGAGGGAGAAAGTATTTACTCCAACTCAAACCAGTGAATAGGCTAATGCACCTACTCAGTATCCGCGGATATCAAAGAGTTTCCTTCCAACAATTAGATCCAGCAGATTGAACAATGAATTTCGCAATACTTGTCAAGCTTTCCACGAGCTGGTTTGTTGTAGAAGAGCGCGTCAAATTGTTTACAACTGTTGGAGAGAAACGACTTGACTCCGATTGGCGTTCCACTTCATTGTCCAGTTGTAACTTCAATGATGCTTTGGTGCACCCTCCTCACACCGTAAATCAAATGCATATAATGTCATATCAATCAATATAATATAGTACAATATGATATAATATAGTATAATATAATACAATATAATATAATAAGGTAAGATTCCGTGTTTGGCAGGTTCCGTTTTTGGCATGCTCCATTGTTGGAAACAAACAAGTTCCGTTTTTAGCAACATAGTTGTTGTACATAGTAAATCTTTTAAAAATACTCAATACACATTTTGTTGTAATAATTGATATCACTTTTGACTTTATTTCAAAACATGTGAATCATATTTACTAAATTTTATGGAAGCGGGCAAAGCGAATAAAATAAGATTTGCTGATTTTTTCCCACCATTTCATTCTATTTCACATATTCCTATATAATTAAAAATTCTTCAAACATTTTTGATGTCAGAAATTGAAAATAAAAACTTTTTAAATAAAGTTCCGTTTTTGGCACGGTTCCAGTTATGGCAACTGAAAAAAATATTGTTGCCAAAAACGGGATCCTACTGTAATAAAATATAATATAATATAATATAATATAATATAATATAATATAATATAATATAATATAATATAATATAATATAATATAATATAATATAATATAATATAATATAATATAATATAATATAATATAATATAATATAATATAATATAATATAATATAATATAATATAATATAATATAATATAATATAATATAATATAATATAATATAATATATTATAATATATTTAATAAATTTCAATATATCATATATTAAGTTATCACTTTCCAGAAAAGGGTTTATTTTCTTACAATAGGTTGCCACAAGTAAAAGCTTTAGATTATGTATATTGTTATTTGGACCCCGATCATAACATCATAACAGAAAGCTATCAAATTTATATCTCATGTTGATATTTATTACTCTCTTTGGTATATTTATGATATACCGATTAGAAATGCAAGAAAACTGATATCAAGATTATATTTTCTGGTGCTATCATTAGTTTAATAATATGATATTAAAGTACGCATACAACGATGATGTTACGGCAAGTTATATATACTTTTACAATTTTCATTGAACGTTAACGGTTACACAAAAGACAGTCTATTTGCTAATACACTGAAGTCTCTTTTCATGCGTCGTTATTCAACTTTTTAAAGCGAATTTTCAAAGTTTTTGATTTCCTAATATTTGCATTTTCCACGTGAATTTTCAAAGTGCCGCGTTTTGAGTATAGACAGGTTTTAGATGCAGGTGGTCGGAGAACTTGTCAGTGAGGTGTTTATTTGATTCACTTGGTTGCAGTTGGATTAAGAGATGACATTACCTATTTTCTGAGACACTCGTCTGACACACAACTTCGAATGTGAGGCGTATGATCTAAATGTTAAAGTCATTATCATAAAAAGTTTTAGAATCGCCAAGTTATCAAAGAGCTTTTTAAAAAATTATAATTTTCCTATTAAACTTATTTCGAAGAAAATGCAGGAAGCATCAAGCAGTCCAGATGAAATAAAGAAACGCGAATTTAAATCAAAAAGCGTTTTTAAACTAGAAACGTGAATTGAAATCAGAATGCATTTTTAAACTAGTTTTTATGGCTTAGTCAAATAAGTATATAATAAATTTTTCTTTAATCTATGCTGCATATTGCGAAAACGAATTTCCAGGTCACAAAAAACTATTTGATATATTATACTGATCTCCAAAATTTTCGTAGTGAATTTTGAAGAACTTGATAAGACATTCAGTGCGGCTTCTCCAATTTATGCGTGTTTTTATGAACACTCAAAACTTATCCAGTTTGTGGGTTTCTTAGTTCGTGCGTTTTTTTCAATTTCTCAATTATGGCGACTTTTTCATTTTATCCTCCGAATAAAAAGTAATTGAGTTTACTTGAGTATTATATCTGTTTAACCCCGTAAGATAAATTTGATATTTAATAGTTGAACTGACAAGTGATTTGAATTTGCATACGTTCTACTGGTTCCGCTGTGTTCGATGGCGCTTCGTTCCTTTAAAAAAAAAACATCGACCAAGCAAACTCTCGTAATATTCAACCTACTTTAAGATTCTTGATTTATTTTGTGGCATATTGAAAAAAGTAATATAGCGACCTGTTCAAATTGTTGAAAAAATAATATTTGTGCGTATGCATTAGGTTATCAATATATAAAAATGGCCTAAACCTCCGAAACCTTTCAAGTGGGAAAGATATTCATAAGCAAATAGTAATTTCTTAATATATAGATGCCCCAGTTTGCATTATTGTTTACAGTTACAATTTAAATGTGTGTTTTAGATAATCCTTGAAATATCTGAAAACTTTATTGCAAAAATATTGTTAATTTCCTCCTTAAAATTAAATCAAATTTGGAAAAAATGAAATATTCAAGAAATCGAAGAAACCTCAACAATTTCTCGAATGTTCTGATATATCTGTAATATTCGCAGTCGATTAGCAATTAATTAGGTGTTAGATAATTGTACTGGTTTGTTTAGTCTTCCCCATATCAAATATGCCAATAACAAATCCGCGAAAGGGAATTTAAAACCTCAAAATGCCAACCTCAAAGCTTTGGCATTTGTTTCGTTGAATCTATGCGGAATGCAAAATAACATTTGTCGTACTCTCCGTTAAGTAATGTACGTAAAATATCCGCTCAATGTTACCATGTCGCATCGACATTGTTTCTAAAAACCGTGTAAAACATGTTAACGTAGGGTAATTTGGGGAGAGATGCCGCACATTTCTAAAAATCAATCCTGCATCAAAGTAAACCATTCAATATTCGATGAAATCATTTTTATCAATTGCAACAAGTTTTTAAAATACTGTGAAATGGTTTTTTTCATGAAAAAAATTCATCAAATTTTCACGAACATTTTTTTAAAAATAGGTCATTGCAGGAGAGATGCCGCATGTGCGGGTGAGACGCACCACTGCACAGTGGTCCAGATCGCTAATTTAGGAGGAATTTTTACTTTCTGACAAACCTGTATAATTTAGCCGTATCATGTCTTAGGATGAATTTGTGTACTTTAGAAGATGCTTCTTTTTATTGGAATAGTTATTAGGGTGGTTCTAATTTATCTAAAATACGAAAATAAACTTTTTACTGATGAAAGATAGAGCTCCACAGTCTTCCACAAAGTTGTAAAGTAACTTATTTTGAATAAATTTGTTGAACATATTAAAGCTCTATCTCTTTTAGTTTTTGTTATACAAGAAATTTAAAAAAAAAGATTAGGGTGTTCCTGAAAAAAACGTTTTTTTAGTATAACTTTCGTATCTTTTACTTTTTGTTAACACAACCTTTGAACAGCTTATTGAAAACTTCAAGCCGAGTATTTTTCTCCAAGACACCGAAGGTCTAACTTTTTTCTTTAAAAAGTTATGGACACTTTTCGTTAAAAAAATAGCCTATT
Source organism: Topomyia yanbarensis (assembly GCF_030247195.1). Lineage (NCBI taxonomy): Eukaryota > Metazoa > Arthropoda > Insecta > Diptera > Culicidae > Topomyia > Topomyia yanbarensis. The sequence goes on from NC_080672.1 coordinate 391,598,724, forward strand.
TCAAGGCTCAATATCGCTGATGCGGGCACCTAAAATTGAATTCTGTTTCCACCACATGAAAGACCATACTTATTAGTATATTTGAGCAAAAATTGGCGAATACGATATTTTTTTAAAATTTGCAATTTAGATTTAAAGTTTGTAGTTTTGCAGGTTCAACGCATTAAAGCATTTACACACATATCGTTGTATTATGAAAAAAGCCACTTTCAAATATCATTCTCTCATCGCAGCAAGCTTTGCATAAGTGAAACGACTGTCAAAAAAGGTTTCTGATTTTATTCGTTTTAAATAAAACTAGTAAATATGGATATTAGTCGAAGAGAGTTGGCGAATTTGCTTATTGCTGGTAAAAAGACAGATGAACTGCTTAAGTTCATTACAAGTAGTAATCCAAATGTAAAATTGAGACTTGTTAATGTTCGAAAGAAATTTTATATTTTGTTAAAACAACCTTTGAACAGCTTTTAGAAAACTTCAATCCACGTTTTTTCATAACTCTGAAAGTCTAACTTTATACTTTCAAAAGTTATGGAAACTTTTCGCTCATAAATAGCCCTTTTTCAAATGTCATTATCTCTGATTGGGGCAAATAAAAGTAAGGTCGGATTGAACCATAGAAAAGAACATACTTTTAAGTATATTTGAGCAAAAATTGGAAAATATTATTTTTTTTAAGCATGTAATTTTAAATTTACTAACCAAAGTTTTAAATTTTATCGCATAGCGACATAAAAGAAATTGCCTAAAGCCTTTGTATTTCCTTTTCTGTTTTGCTTACATATCAACAATACAGAATGTGTTCATTAAAAATAATTTGGCTATGACAACAATTTATGATTTATATAAGGAGAATTTATTCAATGCCAATTAATTCAAAAGTAGATGCATTGCATTTTCAGGTATATCCAGCGGTGCTCGTTGAATTCGACGTTTACATTTAAGAGAAATTATAGGATCTGATGAAACAAGAAGTCTCTTGAAAACGTCATCAAGATTGACGAGTCGATCGAATTTGCGTGCGTGGAATTCTCGGAATATGCGAATACTTTTATTCCTGGTTTCTTGAACTTCTTCACTGCACATACCTACTGGCAGCATGTTATGTTGAATAATGCTTCCTCCATGGACCAGGAGTTTATGCACGGTTGGTGAGAGAGCGTACCAACCATACAGGCGTACATAAAGCAATCGTGTATCTTCGGCGTAACTCCGGTAAGCATCCGCGTTAATTCCCAATTTGCTGTTGATGATTGTTAATAGCACATACATACGTTCTAGCAACATTTCGTCCAACCCGGTTTCTTCTGCAACGACATCTCGGTTTCTGAAAAATTTTCGAGCTGTGTTACCATCGTTAGAATTTCCGCCACCTGGCAAAGGTTCGCTAATACGAAGACCTAAACGGTCACGTAACGCTTGTCGAATTTTTATTTGTCGTTCCTTAAGCTCGCTGGTATTTTTGCCTACGCGGTTTTGCTAGAGCTAAACGGTAAGCAATATTCAATAGTAACTCCATTGCTCGTATTAATGCATGTAAAGGTGAAAAAACATATAAACTATCCGGTGGATCGCTGGCTTCCAGTAAAGGATCATTCAATCGCTTCCCGGAGCGTTTGCATATATAACACGCTTGAGACGGTGTGCCTGTTACGTCATTCACTACCTTCGTATCAACCATGGAAAATATGAAGCTTGAACTAATCGGAATCTTGCGCATATTAACATTTACTATAGTCGGGACTAATTCATCGATTTGCTTGTTCATCGCGGCAACTTCATCCTTTGTTAGTTCAGGATTTTCCTTCTTGAAAATTAATTTTACTGGTCGGCACAGGGATACTGAAGATGGAAAATCATTATTCCAAAGAATGCAATCTCTTGACTCATCTTTCCGGCGACTAACTACACGTAAAGGTACTATAGATAGAGCAAATATATGCGAATCGTTATACTCGAATAGTTCTCCATTTTCATCTTCGTCAACGCACATTTGCTTGTATCTATGTTCAAGTGGAAAAGAGACTGTCAGTCAAAGTTTAGAAGAAAAATAATGTTGCCTACCGGGAATGGTTGCTGCTTCCATCGCAGCCCCACTTAAAGATAACAAACGTATTATCCTCAGGATGCAGTGGTAGAACTCCAATATTCAGAAACGAGATGAGTCGTTCCACGGTATGGTTAACAAGAGCTTGAAGGGGAACATACGCACAAAAAGGCTGAACAGAAATTCCTGAAAAAAATTGTTGATTCAGGGACGAATCTTTGAGAATAGTACATACCGATCGGATAGCATAGTTTCTTTTCTTCTACTATTTTATTATACGCGGGATAAATGTCCAAACCCTTCTGCATAACTGAGCTGCGTATGTTTTGGTACTGCGCCTTAGAAAAATCATTTTCACAAATAAATCTAAGTGCCTCCTCCGCAGTAAACGCTTCTGCAATCGGGACAGCCATAGATCCTAAATTCTCTACGGTAGATCTGACGGGACTTTTCGACAATCGTTCGATTTGTCTGCCAACTAAACGGAAACCAGTAGAATTAGCGTTGACGGCTGACGCTAAACCAAGTTCTTCCGTGGAATACTTATCGCGCAACTTTCCTAATCTTTTTATTTTGGCTCTGCGACATATTTCGGAAAATGGTTTCCTCTTTCGGCCTTTACCTTTACCTTCGACTTCGAATCTTAGCTTTCCTTCAAGCCACACAAAATTTTCCAGCTCAAACCGAATTTGCGTGCGCTTACTCCGAATCCACAACCTTCTAAATTCCAACATGAAGATTTTTATTTTCTTCCGAGCACTAACAAGTCTCAATTTTACATTTGGATTACTACTTGTAATGAACTTAAGCAGTTCATCTGTCTTTTTACCAGCAATAAGCAAATTCGCCAACTCTCTTCGACTAATATCCATATTTACTAGTTTTATTTAAAACGAATAAAATCAGAAACCTTTTTTGACAGTCGTTTCACTTATGCAAAGCTTGCTGCGATGAGAGAATGATATTTGAAAGTGGCTTTTTTCATAATACAACGATATGTGTGTAAATGCTTTAATGCGTTGAACCTGCAAAACTACAAACTTTAAATCTAAATTGCAAATTTTAAAAAAATATCGTATTCGCCAATTTTTGCTCAAATATACTAATAAGTATGGTCTTTCATGTGGTGGAAACAGAATTCAATTTTAGGTGCCCGCATCAGCGATATTGAGCCTTGAAATAGGCTATTTTTTTAACGAAAAGTGTCCATAACTTTTTAAAGAAAAAAGTTAGACCTTCGGTGTCTTGGAGAAAAATACTCGGCTTGAAGTTTTCAATAAGCTGTTCAAAGGTTGTGTTAACAAAAAGTAAAAGATACGAAAGTTATACTAAAAAAACGTTTTTTTCAGGAACACCCTAATCTTTTTTTTTAAATTTCTTGTATAACAAAAACTAAAAGAGATAGAGCTTTAATATGTTCAACAAATTTATTCAAAATAAGTTACTTTACAACTTTGTGGAAGACTGTGGAGCTCTATCTTTCATCAGTAAAAAGTTTATTTTCGTATTTTAGATAAATTAGAACCACCCTAATAACTATTCCAATAAAAAGAAGCATCTTCTAAAGTACACAAATTCATCCTAAGACATGATACGGCTAAATTATACAGGTTTGTCAGAAAGTAAAAATTCCTCCTAAATTAGCGATCTGGACCACTGTGCACTGTGGTCACAAGCTGAAAAATGGTGAACAAAAGTATTTTTTAGCACTTGTTGATGTTGTTTGTGATTAGGTGTACAGCTAAGTTTGAAGTGTTCATAAATATAAATCGGTCGGTTTTTGCCATAATTCTTGTTTATTGTTAAATATAAAAAAGTCGAATGTAGCTGACGAAATTCTTTATCCAGTGCTATCATTATCTCATTTTTTGATGCTTTGCGACTTAGTCCGGTCTGACTTAACACTGACCATATGTTCTTTATGGGACGTCATAATATCCCAGGGATAGCATGAGGTTAGTGCATTGGGCCGCAGTTTCGAAGGTTGCGGGTTCGAATATAGCCTTTGGGGGATTTTTTTCACATATTTGCTTGTCTTACAGAATCTTTATTGAAGGCAAATATTTTAGAGTTGTGGGACCCAAATTGCAATAGATGCTTCGGGTTACGGATTATGTGCAGTAATTGCTAAATTTTTGATGAAGTGGAAAATCCATTTTGGTTTACGTCTTTTTCCCAGAATTCACCACAGAAAAATTATCCAATTCTGCACCTAGAAGCCTTAGCATTAGTATCTAAAATTAGAAAAATCCATACATTTCTTCGTGAATTTTGGATTTTCCTAGTAAACTTTTGAAAGCAAAAAAGTGAAATTCGACCGAAGTGGCGTTTCCGAAACTTTTTCATACAATGGCAGATTATATATTTCATAAACGTACCAAACAGTAACCGCAACACGAACCTGAAACTCATTGTTGAAATTAAAAAAAATCAAAATGCCAATGCTAAAATAAATCCCCTATAATTATGATTAACACATCCTTCTGTAGTTCTGTAGTATAAATAATAGCGATAGTAATGTACAGTATAATTTAACGAGGTACCATTATTGTATTGTAGCAATGTCTAAAGCTCGACCGAAATCAACGCTACGACACTAATGGCTCTTTCAAGCACAGCAATGAAAGCGTATTGAGCCGCATAGAGTAAAGCTTCTAGACGTAATGTACTAATGAACTAATCCTGCTTGGTATGCGAATAAAGTGGTCACCTGAGGCAAGAGTAAGGTGCAAATATACGATTCCCATTAAAATTCTAAGCGCAAAATAATTTATTTAAATCCATCCCGATCAACCTTAACCAGGGACTGCTTCGCTTCAATCACTACTTTCAGCCTTGAGTGTATGTCTGTTTATCTCTGGTCAGAAGGAAGGCGTGAAACAATTTTGCGCTTGTTTATGAATACGTTATCACTCGTGGCTTTCAGTGCTAAAATGATTCTATAGGACTATGGAACAAGAATAGCTATTCGAGGGATTAAACGCAAATAAAGTGCAAACAAGCTATTTTCGTTGTAGTAGTAGTCATAAAATGTGGAGTTTAAAAACCCATAACATAGTTTGCTGGATTTTTTTCTTTTGCTATGCCACCCGTTTAACATTCGTAATTTATTTTGTCGATACATCTATTTAAAACTCATAGCATATTTGATTTGTTTAGTTCCCCAATTCCCATTTCAAACGTCGTTCTTTTTAAAGAACGATTTGATTTCTTAATTTGACTAGATCACACCGTCAACGAAGGAATGCGTCAAAAAGTCACGTGCAATCATTGCGGCACGCTCCCGGTTTGTCTGAACATAAATTTGCATAATGCTTTCCAACGAATTGACGCCACCGTTCTAAATTGAAATATATGATAGAATAAAGTAGATTCACTGGGTCGGTGGATGTTGAATCCTGATGATATGCGCATGAATGGCAAACGCTGGGATCAATAAAATACATTGATTATGGAAAAGGCAACTTCGGCCATTGAACATATGTGAGCAATAATGTTAAAAAAAATAATTCCGACTAGGAAAAGTGTAAAGTAGTTTACTTGAATGAATTAGATGGATCGATATTATGCATCCGCAAGGCACTACGGGCTACTTCCGTTTTAATATATCTATACTGTCCATGATCATTTTCCAATGGGGCTAGCAAGGCTGTGGGGCGATTCTTTCAGTAATTGTAGCCGATATCAATTACAATCGATTGGTAGATAAAAAGGTATATATCATCGCTTTGAATTTCAAATTATTAACTAACTAAATTAAATTTCTATAGTTCTATGTATGTTTGTCTATTATTTGAGAAAATATAAGAATTTGTTCTTTCAAAAATTATATGCTGAAATAAATTACAATCGATTATATGAAACACATATATGAAAAGATATAGGTTAACGCTTTGAATTTGAAGTTATTTACCAAATAATGTAAATTTCTGTAGTTCTACGCTTTTGTCTAATTTTTGAGAAAATATAAAAATTTATTCCTACAGAATTTTTAACCAAACCCAATTACAATCGACTTGTTTATAAAAAGGTTTCGATCATCTCTTTGAATTCGACGATATTTGCCAAGTAAATAAAATTGCAGTACTTTTAGGTATTTTTGTCTATTTTTTGAGAAGATATAAAAATTGATCTTTCAGAAAACCAATTACAATCGATTGGTGTATAAATAAGCATAAGTCATCGCTTTGAATTCCAAGTTATTTAACAATTAAATGGAATTTCTGTAGTTCTACGTACTTTTGTCTATTTTTAGAAAATATAGGAAATTGTTCTTTCAGAAATTGTAGCCGCCATCAATCGATTGGTGTATAAAAGACTGTAGGTCATCGCTTTAAATTTAAAGTTTGATGACGAATATTTTAAAAATTCTGAACTTCTTTGTATTTACTGAATTTTTTTTATAACGCATAATTATTTAGCAAATTACATATAATATTTCGTTTTTCCACGTTTGTACGAACATTTTGATATAATAGCATCCATATTTAATATGTAGAACTATTGAATAAACATGTTACATTTCAAACCGTAAAACTGAACAAGGCGCAAAAAATTTTAACCAACAAAGTGCCACGTGCATTGTGAAAATCATACTGCCTAAAACCTCAAAAAAGCATAGTAACTTCGGAAAATCTGCTAACTATTGCATACATTCCAAATCTAGAAGCTCTAAGATTTTCATTGGTGTAAGAAAAATTTAAATTGGGTGACAAACGACCGAGATACGATTGTTTGTCCATTCATTTTGTCTGTGCTGATGTTCAATTACTGTTTTTACAATTACTTCGGATATACAAATTTGTCTTCCATTACTTTTTGATCACCGTGGTGGTGATCAGAAAGTAATGGAGAAGAAAAATCTGAAATGGGTGCCCAAAAAGCTGAAATATAGCCAGTCAAAGTAGCGTTCCCATTTTTTGTTTCGCTGACTTTGTTTTACTCTTTTCACTATAGCTTACAGTAGACAACTCTATTCTTCTATTTGTGCAATGTGTTTACAAAAGACATACCTTATCAGTGGTGAAGATAGATTTAAAATTAGGTAACGGTTGAGATATGACCCATCAAAGTAAGCGTTTCCCTTTTTTGTCCCTTTGGTAGTCTGCGTAACTTTTCCCCCCTTGGTATTCCAAGTGTTAATTCTAAGATTCTCCCTTTCACACCACAGCAAGTGCGGTCCAAGATCGTAGATTCATCGTTGCTTCTAATAGTGATGATAACTTCGTCTGTGTAACCCATCTCAGATGTTTTAATTTTTCTACTACCACGAACCACAGAAGTAGTGACAGCACTCCTCCTTGAGGACAGCTTCTAGTGGTTCTCGTGGTAGAGTGGTTCACACTCCTGCGACGCTGTCGCTGTTGTGTCCGGCAACACAACATTTCAGTAACTCATTCGACTGTGGAATTCTCTATCTCCTTTTATTCAGCAGCATGATGGACACAGTATTGTCGAAGACTTCCCCAATGTCGATGAAGAGAAATACTGCGCATTTTCTGTTCTTCAGGGCAATCTCAAACTTTTTGACAATATTGTGCAATGCTGTTATGATTGATTTTCCATGTTGATAGGCTAACTGTTTATTATTCATTATTGACTCCCCTCCAGCATACTGGCACAAGCGCTAAGGTCACTTAAAGATCCATACCAATGCTGGAAATATTCTATCCAAACCATACACTGAAAATATAAATTCGTAAATATTATAAAAATGATCGTACAATGCACGAGCTGATTCGTCGTTCTCTGCAACGAAGCATTTTCGTGCATTGTAAATAGTAGGTTTTGTTCATTTCATGAACTGAAAAAATGGCCACTTGATGAACGATAGTGTTCGTAAATTTTACATATTTGGTGTACATTACACGAATGTAATCGTTGATAACGAAATTATTTTTCGTGAATGAAACGAAATATTTCGTTTATTTTAATAAGTGTTTGTGTATATCACGAACGATTTCGTTGATCGCACGAATTCATTTTCGTTCATCTTAGAAAAGTTTTCGTAATTATTAGCATATTATTTTGGCATTGATCCGACAGTATATGGAACGAGCTCGGTTTCTTTGTGAATTATCCCGGAAGAGCGAAAAACTCCAATTTATTCATACAAAATCAACGAACAGTTCGTGATGGCTCATCTGAATCCGATCGAATCCGTACTGCTCTGGATCTGCTGAAAGCGAAAGAGGTTCAGGAAATATTGCTAAAACCAGCGGACACGGATGCGGTTATTGACTATTTGACCGTCATGATGATTTCCAATTATCTGACGTATAGCAACAACGACACCATATTCTACCTCTAATGAAGCTCTTTTGACATTGATGATTTTTTTATAAAAACTTTCACATATATTAGCGAACAATTCGTTTATCTAATGAAATCGATTCGTAATAAGCCAACGGAAGTCATTTCGTGGTTTTTACGAAACAATCGTAATAAAAAATAAATGTGTTTCAATAGAACTACGAATGATTCATCATCATCATAATTCGTATATTTTATGAAAATTGTTTGAACAAAACTAATTCTCCGCGATTTACAAATATATTCTTTCAGTGTGCAGCTCAGCTAACTGACTCACGGAAACGAAAATCGGTAGCGGGAGAAATCTAGTGCCAGGGAATTCACAGTATGGTAGATTCACCGCCGGAAACTATCCGACTATATCGTGATGAAAATGGGAGCTAATTAGCTCATGAAACAGACATCGATACAGAGAGAAATTCCGCTGCCGAGGAACTCTCAGTCGGAATGGGATGAAGTGAACCGCTAGATAATCAGTAGATCACGATAAAGCTGGGAGCTAAATGGCCCAAGGATGCGGCTCTCTGGTACGAGAGCTAAATGGCGACATAATAGATGGAGAATAGAAACAAGAGAAGAATCGAGAGTTAAGGCAAAACGTTTAATGAATGTTGGAAAGCTGTGTCCCTGTGTACAAATTCTGCTCAATATTGCAACGACGCATTTGATGGCTCCTAACTTCGTCAATGAAGCCAAATTTGTGGTTATTTTGTGTCTGCCTCCGATTTTGTCTACCTCCGATTTTGTTAGCATTTTGACACTATTATGTCTTTCCTGAGCATTTTTTTTTATCTAGGAGATGCAAAATATGCAAATATTAAGAGGGATTAGATTATTCAGTATAAATTTCCCCTTAAGGGCGCTAAACTTCGACCTATGACACCTGTTAAGCATAACCTTTCCATGGGTTTAAAGTGAATGTCTTTAAGGCGGATTTTTTTTTGTGATACCCACTCGTCAAAATCATTCCAACAATACTTCTTTTGTTGAGTTGCGGCCCATAAGCGGTCTTTTCCATTTTTCCGAATTTTTTTTGCATTCAAAAGGACTTCAAATTTTTTACAAAAATCGCGTAATTTATAAATATTTTCTAAATATTTTGCAAATCTTTTTTGGACTCTCTTACGCGGTTTTTCCAATAAACACGTTTTTACGCGTTACGTATACCCTCGTAAAAACCTGACTGTATATACCCAAATTTTCATAGAAATCAGAGCAGTAGATTAAAAGTTGCAGCGCTTCGATGCGCGCCTTGCCTACCGAGAGCTGTGGTCACTTTGGTCACAGTGGGTGATCTTACTCGGGCCTGAAGGGAATCCAACAGTTGAGATCTAGCAGAACAATATTCGGCGCATGCCCAGACAATATGTTCAATATCGTGATAACCGTTGCGACAGGTGCAGGTACCGCTATTTGCGAGCCCAATACGTCGGAGATGAGCGTCCAGCGTGTAATGATTGGACATGAGACGAGACATAACACGAATGAAATGATTTCGTCGATACCCTAGGGATTATCGAGTTTAGCCACTTTCCTAGTTCTCCATTGCTCCATGAAGTTTGCCAGCTTTCGAGGGTTCTCTGATGAGTAATACTGAAAAATTCGCCGAAGTAAATTGGTCTTTCATATATGTCACCTTCTAAAGTGCCCGCCTTGGCTAAAGAGTTCGCTTCTTCATTACCTCAAATACAGCAATGCGAGGGAACCCAAACTAAGGTAATCTTGTACGATCTTATAGACAAAGCACGCAAGCGCTCCTAGATTTCCCCAGAAAATATGGAATGTGCTTTCTAGGTTTCATTGAACGGAGAGCCTCGATTGAGCTGAGGCTATCCAAGACAATAAAGTTATGATCGATGGGCAAAGTATCAATGATCCCAAGGGTATACTGAATAGCAGCAAGTTCTGCGACGTAAACTGAAGAAGGATCATCGAGTTTGAATAAGGCAGTGAGTTTTTGAATGAATATACCGAAGCCAGTGGAGCCGTTGAGGCTTGACCCGTCGGTGTAAAACATCTTGTTGCAGTCGACTTCTCGAAATTTACTATGAAAGATGCTTGGGATCACTTGCGGACGTATGTGATCCGGGATTCCACGAATCTCATCCTTCATGGATGTGCCGAAGAATACAGTTGAATCAGAAGCAGGGGGATTGGGATCAGAGGGAGACGATTGGGATAATATGAAGAAGGATTGATATTTTGTGCCCTGTAATCGAAGTACAAGGACATAATTCGGGTTTGAGAATTGAGCTCCACAAGCCTCTCAAAATTTGCAATTACTAATGGGTTCAAGATATCACATCGGATGAGCAATCGATATGAGAGGTCCCAAAATTAATTTTTCAGTGGAAGGACGCCGAGTCGAGTTCATGCAACTCAAGGAAATACGCAAACAACAATATTGGATTCGCTCTAGTTTGATGAAATGCATGTTCGCAGAGGAGCGGAAACAGAAACTACCATACTCCATCACCGACAATATCGTTGTTTGGTACAGCCTGATCAGGTCTCCTGGGTAAGCACCCCTACAAAAATAGTTGACATGCGATAGAATACATTGAATGCAACAAATAGGGCCATATTCAGCTGATTTTTTAAAATAGTGTTTAGCGCAGAAAAAACGAATGCACTGATAGAATATATTCGTAAATCGCTAGGAATTAGTTTCGTACGGAAAGTTTTCATAATATATACGAATTTTTCGTACATATTATGAATCGTTCGTAGTTCTATTGAAACACTTTTATTTTTTATTATTATTTTTCGTGAAAACCACGAAACGACTTTCGTTGGCTTATTACGAAACAGCTTCGTTCGGCGAACGAATTGTTCGCTGATATATACGAATATCTTTAAAATATTTACGAGCACCATTCGTCAAACCGTCAACGTCAAAAGAGCTTCAATAGAGGTAGAATATGGAGTCATTGTTGCTATACTTCAGATAATTGTTGATCATCACGACGGTCTCGGTCTGACTATTCAGTGGCCGTATCCGTGTCTGCCGGTTTCAGGAAGATTTTCTGAACCTCTTTTGATTCCAGTTAATCCAGAAACTGGAGCAGTACGGATTCAATTGAGCCATCGCGAACGCTATTGGTTTTGTATGAATAAGTTTGCGTTTTTCGCTGCCGGCGCAATGTCAAAATAATATGCTATTAAATACGAAAAATTGTTTTAGACGAACGAAATGAATTCGTGGCGACCAACGAGATTGTTCGTAATATACACACACAATTTTTAAAATAAACGAAACATTTCGTTTCATTCACGAAAAATAATGTCGTTTTCAACGACGTCATTCGTGCAATGTACTCTAAATAAGTAAAATTTACGAAAACCTTCGTTCATCAAGCGGCCATTTCTATATACCACAATAAAATCGATTTTGCCGGATCTATTTCTTTAATTAAAAAAAATCGGTGTTGTCAAACATCGATCCCAAAAGATCGAATGAAAAAATGAGACGATAATAAATACGAAAACTTTTCTAAGATGAACGAAAAGAATTCGTGTGACCAACGAAGTCGTTCATAATATACTCAAACATTTACTGATATAAACGAATCGTTTCGTTTCATTCACGAAAAATAATGTCGTTGTCAACGATAACATTCAATAGAGGTGAGCAGGTTGAAATAAAATCGATATGGCCAGATCGATCCTTTTAGTTAGCTAAAAATCGTTGTTGCCTCTGTTAAACATCGATCCTAAAAGATCGAATGAAAAAAGTATGCGAATAAATACGAAAACTTTAATAAGATGAACGAAGTGAATTCGTGCGACCAACGAAATCGTTCGTAATATACATAAACGTTTATTAAAATAAACGAAACATTTCGTTTCATTCACCAAAACAAGGTTGTTATCGACGATAATATTCGTGCAATTTACACTAAATAAGTAAAATTTACGAAAACTTTCGTTCTCCAAGCGCCCATTTCTTCGTATCACAATAAAATCGATTTGGCCACATCGATTTTCTTAAATAAAAAAAATCGATGTTGTCACACATCGATCCCAAAAGATCGACTGAAAACAATAAGAGGCTAATAAATACGACAAATTTTCTATGATGAACGAAATAAATTCGTGTGAGCAATGAAATCGCTCGTAATATACATAAACGTTTATTAAAATAAACGAAACATTTCGTTTCATTCACGAAAAGTGATGTCGTTTTCAACGATAACATTCGTGCAATGCAAACTAAATAAGTAAAATTTACGAAAACTTTCGATCATCAAGCGGTCATTTCTTCGTACTACAATAACGTCGATTTGGCCACATCGATTCTTTGAAATTTAAAAAAATCGATTTTGTCAAACATCGATCCCAAAAGATTGACTAAAAACTTTTCTAAAATAAACGAAATGAATTGGTGCGACCAACGAAATGGTTCGTAATATACACAAACGTGTATTAAAATAAACAAAACATTTCGTTTCATTCGCGAAAAATAATGTTGTTAATAACGATAACATTCGTGCAGTGTATATTAAATGTGTAAAATTTACGAAAGCTTTCGTTCACCAAGCGGCCATTCTTGTTTATGAAATGAACGAAACCTACTATTTACAATGCACGAAAATACTTCGTTGCAGAAAACGACGAATGAATTCGTGCATTGCATGATTGATTTCATTATATTCACGAATTTATATTATCAGTGTGGTTGATGGCCAAATTCCCCATATTGGTTCATTGTTGTAGTTGTTCTTATTATTATTATTATTTTGTTGATATTTTTGTTGTTGTTTTTGTTTGTTTTCACATTTTCATGAGTTGTGTAATACCCTACCACCCGGCTCACCGCGGAGCATGATTAGTCTCGACCCGAAGCCCAATATTAGAGTAAGGTGGGGCAAAAGTGCGCACCTAACAGTTTTCGTAAAATAACTATTGGTAGAAAAGCACTAGAAAATCGGCATCATTACAAATTATTACTCTCATCACACATCTTCAAAACGTAATACTAGATATCTCTTGGTTTTGCTCGTAATCCTAGAAATAGTTATTTTCTTATGAATACTCAAATGCGTACTTTTGCCCTATGTTCGGGGCAAGAGTGCGCACAGCTTAAATAGCCGATTTATTTCCGCCCATAAATTAAACTAATCAATTTTAGGATATCCATCCCCTCTTCCTTCATAACTAAAAAGTACCCCTCCCTCTGCCTCGGTTGATGTCGTTCAGTTTTCCATTATGTTGAAAAAACTTGGATGTTTCATCTTTTAGACAATGTGGTTCATGATCAAACTGTCACCCCTGATAACATCATTATTTGTCATAGTTGGGTAGATCACTACAAGGATTCTTGCGAATATGCTATTTATATTGGACAAACATCTTTATTTACATATTCATAGTTTTTTGGTTCTTTTTTAATTACTCTGAGCTTTCGGCACTCTATATTTTTCCTTGGAACCAGTTATGCTGATGCTTTTGTTCCTAAACCGCTCATATCAGTCGTAATTTGACCGGTGAGCTCGCAGTTATTGAAGATGCTGGTCCCTTCTTTAAATCATGGAAGAATTAGTTCAATTCTCGACAAACATATGATTACGGCCTAAAAGCCAACTGTCAAAATCCACTTTGAATGGAAATTCCGGACAAACCGTTACATGCCAAACACAGGTGTTGATAGTAAACGAAAGAGAAAAGTTTTCTCTTTCATAAACTGTTGTGAACTGGGTTCAGCTAGTAACGGTTTGTCCGGAATTTCCATTAAAAGTGGATTTTGACAGCTGGCTTTTAGGCCGTAATCATATGTTTGTCGAGAATTTTTATATAAAAAGCTTCACTCGCGTCTTTTGATTTGGGGCGGATATGCTATGCGCACTTTTACCCCACTGTCAGTTTTTTAACTTATTCAATTGTTACGAAAATTACTGAATTTTTTTCATTAAATCAAATATATCTCGCAACGAACCATATGTTGAAGATTTTTAGGGTACTGTAGTTTTATAGATCCTGATTTATTCAAACAGCTAATTTATGATTCCCAAAATTCAAAAAATAATATCAAATCAGCGAAAAATGGTCCTTCCCCCTTATTTTCAAGCCACTATATTCAAATCTTTCATGCTTATATGTGCGATTAGTTGACTTAATGATACACTAAATCCATACAGAGTTGCCAGGTTCTAGCGCTTGTGTGCTTCTAAAAGTCCTATGCGCACTTTTGCCCCACGCGCACTTTTACCCCACCTTACTCTAATGCGATCGCAGGGTGTCTATCAAGGTCCATCAGCTGTTTGAAATTGTAAGCCCTCAACCATTAATTTCTTCACACGGCCAGACGACCCTTATATTAAAACTCGGGATGGAACAAAGAAAAGGCTACGGTAAGGAACGAGGTAGAGTTTAGTAGGAGCTAGCTTAGTTTTCAAGCTTAATCCTTAAATGAAGCAGATTTATGCTGATCATTCATTTACAAATTGGAGACGGCATTTGGTTACTACGCTACTGAGATGCGCTATCAACGACGTCGTACCTATGAACCCGGTTTTAAGTACAGTAGAACAAAAAGAGTGTTCATCGCTACAAATCGATACAATCTATTTGGAAACAATCAATTCCTGTCTGACCAGTTTAGAAATGATAACACCATGTATAGTTATTTTATGATACATGCGACTCGATTTGATGTGCTCCACCATATCAAGATATTCCATTGCTATAATGAAATTTTCTTCCCAAGCAGGTAATATGTTCAATCAATCCCCGCAAATGAAAAAATGTGTTTTACCGCTTTCACGTGAACCCCACCACATTCTTGGGCTGAAGACAGCTCCACTCGATAGCTTCCATTACAGCGTCCATACCTCATCATAAAATAACATCAGACCGTGCTTGATATGATGTGACGAGGTTCACTTGCTCCGCTCGTCTTCATGCCAATTGGAACGTTTGTTTATTGGAAGTGATTTTTCATTGACGATGTGAGCAGCGAATTATATTATACATTGCAGACAAAATGGAGACACAATAGAGGGATATCAATCCAAGCGCGTCTGAAGGAGGCATACCGGGAAAGGAATTCTCACTGAAATGAAAGACAAAGATGGCTTTTGATGTTAAAGCTGTATTTTTTTTATTGAGGGGAGACATGTTTGGAATGTTGAAATTGTTTGTAGTTTTAAAGAACCATTTCAAGTAGGAACTCGGACCATCAACAGATTATTGTTCTGAGTGATCAAAAAAGTTTCGACAAGATTCATTCTACGAAACAGAAACTTTTCACTGTTGGTGGTCCCCTTTAGAAAATCAAACGAACTCTACGAATAGAAAGCCATACACATATTAGTGCATCGGTATTTGGTAACCCCAGGCTTTTCAAAGAGCAAGAAGTGCCATATGCAATCAAGCCTGATATGAATAGAGCCTGCGAGACTAATAAATAACCAATTGTTCCCTTAATACTGTTTTCCAGTGATAACCGAGATCGGGTCCACACAAATTGCAATTCCCCAAACAACAAATATATAGCAGAAGTACACGGTTTCTGTTTTTCACAAATGCAACCAGATATCGGCTTGACCTAATTTCTTTGGCAGCTACTCAACCATATAGCGTCCATATCTGTGTAAAGAACTACCGACCCAAGTGAGTACCTACGACAAAGAGGCCTATCTGTGAGCGTTCTATTTTCATTTGATTGGGATAATTGAATTTTCATGTTGGGCCGATTGGTTCAATTCATGCATTCAAAGGTATTTCCTTACATCAGTTGCTCAATAGTCACGTCCAAAGCACAATGTTGGCGGTAATCATTTTGTTTGTGGCATATGAGTATGAAACATGCGAAAAGCTCGCAATATGATAAAACTTTCACCGGTATACAGCTCCCATTACTTACAGTAAATTACAAGATAATAATTCCCCCTTCTGATGTTAATTTGCATGGTGCCAAACTATTTAGCAAATGAACAAACTTTTCATTCAACATCGGAAGTAAAAGTTCATGCTTCGTCATAGAGAAGCAGCAAATGAAAAGAAACCTTGCCGCCAAAACAGTGTCGGCATTAAAGAGTTTGGGGTTATGGCAATTTTCCAACACTTTTGCTTTGCTTTAGGCGACCAAGTTGAGGGAAAATCCATTCAGTGTGTGTAAACCAGCCTCCTGACAACCCTATACTATCATATGGAGTTTGACAGCGACCGACATATATGGGGCGTTATAGCTATAAAGCCCCAAACAAAGAATTATGTTCGGCACTATGCTCGATATTCAAGCATTCCAAACGACGTTTTGCATCTTGTGGGATGATTTAATATCATATCATTCAGAAAATCGACATTTTGTAACTAAATACAGCTTTTAATCATTCGGTTCAAAATGAATGTTTTGCCTTTCATGGCAGTGATGCTGGCTGTATAGAGACGTCGTCCTTGACAGGGGGCTGGTGTAAACGGAAACGTGTCTGGTGCTACAGTTACAGCGTAGTACAGTGATGATTGAATGTGTTATATATTCTACAAGCTACTTCACTTGAACATTTTTATCTATTCATTAAATAAATCAACTTTATTTACTTACAATATTTGGTAATGTTTTAACGAACAAATAAACTACGAAATTGTACAATTTCGAATGCATTTGACCAATACTGTATGTATCTAGTGAATTAGTATAAAACCATACAGGAAACGGAAAAAGCTTCTCTTCAGATTATCCACTTCTCTCGTTTTTGCATTTGTATAGGGCTGTGTTCTGAATTATTATTGCAGGCACCTAATAGAAATGTCAAAAGCGGACCCTACACGAGACAAGAATATTGTCAATAAAAATATTGTCAAGACTGCTTCAATACGTCAATCCCATTTGAATTCTACGGAATCAATATTTTCAAAAAGTCCTTACACGATCAATATATTGATCAATAATTGGTTTATTCAATAAACCTGTTCGCCAAAAGGAAAACTGGATTTACACAAATTTATGTGTACACATCAAGATTCTATTTCTTGTCTATTACTGGCTGACGAAATCACATTTTGTAAATGGTTCGATCAATGTTGTTTCATTATTAACCACTCCGAAACATTTCTGAATCATCTGTCATACATCAGAGATGATTGTATAGAGATGCGCGAAGACTGCAGCCAAAGTTCCACTCGAACCCAAAACAATGGTTACAAACGAGGAATGTAAACAAATATGGCGGATTTAGGAAGTAACTCGTGGGGAGTATTGAGATTGAAATAAAAAGAAATGCATGTGATTATGTATAGGGGAACCCGGGGCTATTAAGACAGTGGGGGTAATTCGAACCCCCTTTCTCAGAAAAAAGCAAGACTTTCTGACTACATTCGTACATATTCGTGGAATCGCTATTCAGAAACATTAATTTTGAAAACTGAATTTGATTCTTTGTTCTTTGTAGAAAGGAGATACAACGTGTTTCGTTTTTTTGCCATTCTTAAATCAAAAATCAATATAAGGGAAAACCGTGATTAAAGCAACAAATAAAAGTGAAAAATATATGGTAAGTATTTTAGAAAGCTTGAGGCTCCTATTTTATTGAATGATTTTTGTTTGGGTGAAAACACAAATATTTTCGAGACGCTCACCACATTTGTGCGAAATGAGCGAACGGGGCTATTTGGACCCCCTATTCCGTCAACCACCGTTCGGCGACTTGCGGCTGCGCACACCATTGCACACGCCACGGATTTTTTTTCTTTTGCTTCTTAAGGAGTTTCTCTTATAAATATTTTATAGGTAAACATAATTCCATTGCAAAAAAATTAAAGAAAAATCACGGTCTGAATTGTCCCGTAGGGAGGTCCGAATTACCCCTACATTGTAAAAGGAGGGAAAAACGTAAAGATTTGCAAATCGTCGCCTAGCGCTGCCATTGAGTGGTGAAAATGAACCTTTTATGGCATCAAAATATAGCTGAGGTTTCAAACTAACAATTAGGACCATTGACCGGTAAATTTTCTCACATCTATCCACCTAAAAGGACGATTTTCTTATGTAGGTCCGAATAGCCTCGGGTTCCCCTACATACGAAGAATGTAAACTTTTTATACGTACATACTAAATAACTTTTAAGATACAAATAAAGTACGAGTACATTTAAAAACATTTTAAACTTTACAAAACCATTGATCGCTTGTCTAGTCACTCATTTTATATAACTGGTAGACGCAAAGTCTGTAAAGTTGTCGTGATATTCGTCATAAATATTCATTTTAAATGGCATCAGCAAAGTACTGTGTGACAATACAGTAAAGACCCGTTTTTATCAACCCCTTGGCGAATTTTAAGCTGATAAAACGGGGACATTGACAAAATCGGGATATATATGTTTCTGTCTTTTTAAAAAACCGAAGCTCTTAAAATATTCTTCTTTGTTCTTTAGATATAGCCTTGCGACCTTTTCTGATTATTTACTTTAAGTTCCCCTTTAAGGGGGTCTGACAGTGCAAAATAAAAAAAATATTTTTTTTGTTTTTGCATTTTTCGGATCTCTAAGATAGGAAATATATGCTCAAGAAAGGATTTACTCGAATTCAACTTGGTTCGTCTGCTAGAGCCCATCAAACTACCAACCATCAATTTTCATATGACGCTGATAAAATCGGGGGCAGATAAATTCGGAGGCCGATAAAATCGGGTGCTGATTAAATCGGGTCTCCACTGTATTGCTATTATTCATCAACTGTATTTTCTATATATCCTCTCTAGTGCAACGAAAAACATTTACACAGGCTCAGTTACGTAAATCAATGCATTTTCGAGTTGCATGATTGAGTATTTTGCGAAATATTTCTCAAAAGAAATTCGTTACGCATTCATTAAAACAACAAGTCTTGGTAAACCATGCAGCCAAATTCACTGTTTTTTCTCACAACAAAGACAAAGACACGCGCTTTGTATTTAAAACATCGTCTTTGTCAAATGTATGACATCTTATCTAACTGCCAAAACCATCAATGACAGATTTATTCCACATTGCATGTTATTCCATTACAGTGTATTATGAAATTTCGGTAATAGGATTTTTCACCCCAGAAAATGTGCTAACTGATCCACTGAAATAGACAGGCATTGCATTTATCGCTCATATGAGTAAATGCGCCCGGATAGTTTGCTATTGCGACAATAAAAATTCACATTTTCACACGAAAAGTTATTGGCACTCACACTACTTCTCCGGATAAATACAACGTGTTATTTCTCCGGATAAATAAAACAGCCGGAGAATGAATGAATGAGTTTATCACGGTATCCTCTTTGCGTTCGCTGCTTTGCTGTCGTTATTCCAAAACACGAAAAAACAAGTCTTTCATACTTCTTTGTCGCTTTTCATTGTAATTAAGTTTATTTTTTGAAGTTTTAATTGATTTCCACGAAATTAAAATTTTATCACCTTCTCCGGTGAGAAGGAAAATGTCAAATTTTATCCGAAAAATCATTCTCACGCTATTTGTGGAGACGGAGAATTTTGCGGCTCATCTTATCTCATAGCACCCAATCAGTCTTCAACAAACCCTCTTCGGTCAGGACTTAGATGGTGAGATTTGTATGGTCATATGTGACGACAGACCCGGAGTCAGGATTTTTATTCGAGAGGAGCTTAAACATTTAATGCATAAACTAAATTAGTTACGAAATGTGCGTTTCGACTTCGACTTCGCATCAGTATCCGACACTAACTTAATGCCGGGAAGAAGACACGATTCATGTGCACTGACATCTCGACGAAATTTTGAAAGGTTCCTACACTCAAAAAAAGTAACCGTTATGCCTATTGATTTTACACATAGATTTTTGCAATTAGCGGAGGCAGATAGACACTATTCGCTGGAACATAAACCTAATGTGTGTATTTACAAGACATATTAATCTCACATTCACATTTCATAACTATAAGGAACATAAAACCCGATTCTATAACAATACACACATACTTATGTGTGCGCATACATAGTTTATACAGTTGACACATAGAAGGTATGTGTGCGCGTGATAACACTAGCATTTCTTCTTCATATAGATTTCAAGTGGTTTGAAGCAAATAGAATTAACGTTTGTTTTTTTTTCAGTGTAGTGAAATAATTTCAAAACTAAGAAAATATAAAAGAAAAAGAAAACTTCTAAAACTCACGAACCATCCGAACATGGCAATCCTTGATGTCACTAGACAAAGCCAGGTGGTCGGACTACATGTTCACAAGGTTTAAAGTTTACAACAATGGTATGAGTATGAATATCATCATTAAATCACACACATCGTGAAGGCCAACTTCCAACAACTTTCTGAAAACTAATATTCTAGCGTCAAGCACACGTTTACTATTCCAGAGTATGTTTGATAAAAAAAGAATTACTGATCTGGCTGGCGATTTGTGGATCTGGTAAAACGATTCAACTCTGTCCAGTCTGGCGTTTTGCCATTATCAGGTACGGAAAAAATGCTTTATTCGCCACTCACTCAGCTGTGAAACATTTTGTTGGAAATGTCTCTTTCCAAGGAGCTTAACACTCCTCCCACCATGCCAGTTTTACCCTCACGAACAACCGGAACGGTACGGTATTTTCAAATCGCTATATCTCAGCATTCGCTTGACCGATTTTTTGGACTTTATAGATTACTGTAGAAGTATTAGAACTGATTTATTTAGAATGATCTGTCTAGGACTAAATAAGTCGAAGCATGTATTAAAAAAACTGAAAATTGCAAATCTAGCGAAGTATGCATATTACTACGTTGAATCCTTTGTATTGATGTGTACAACCAATTTCTAGTATACTGTTGATAATACCCGATAGAATAAACTTTGTTAATTTCACAAAATTGCATAGACTACAAAAATCGTAAATGTTTCGAATTTCATGGCGAAGTCACGCATATATTTTGCTATCAAAATGTTCGTATATATGAGATACAAGTTTCTAGAAAATTATTTATAGTTTTTTATATCTTAACAAAATTGCGTATCTTGCAGAACTTTTTATTTATTTTCCATTATAACTTCGAATTTACGCAAAGATTATTGCATATTATGTTTGATTTTATATTATAGACAAGTTTTTAGAACATTGTTTGGTATTTTTTTCATTCAATGAATTACAATATCCTCACAAATTTGTGTACTATACAGGACATTTTTTGACGTAGGACTACGTCTTTGTTTTCGATATGGGGGTGCACTTTGCAAATTCTACAAAAATGGTATGTAACGAAAAGTGGTCCAATTTCAAACGCATATAATTCAGCCATCTCACGATAAATTTTCAAATTTTTTGCACAAATCACCCCGAAATACTTCTAAGAATAGATTCCAATAGATAAACCCACAGATTTTTTATATCATGGCATTAAAATTTTAAATAATGTACAACCTTGTCAAAATATCGCACATTTACACACAGAAGATAGCGCTTCCCAAGCCCGGTACGACAGATTTGTGTACCTAGCGCGCTACGCTTCTATGAATGACGTCATCATCGACTATTTAAAGAATGATTCACAGATTTCTCTGTAATGTCACAGATTTTTTGCACAATTTTTGATCACAGATTCTTTTTCACAGATGACAGATTTTTGGCATTTTGATGAAAATTTCACAGAATTTCGCAACTTCCAGTCCTTTGCTAATTAGCTGGGATTGTTCAATATAATTGTAAAAATGTTTATTACATTCTTATTAAATTTAAGTCAAAATTTTCTTAACGAAAATTTTCTGAAATGTAGTAGTTCCCGAGATATTTTAAATTTTGTTTTAACAACGCAATTATTTTGTTTTATTACGACCTTTCCAAAAGTTATTCGGATTTCTCCATCAACAACAATAAGTTTTTCGAAATGCCAATAACATTTCCTTTGACATCCAGGCGATATTGTAAACCATTTGAAAGCTATACGAAAACAATGTGGTCGTAATAATATAAAATAATTAGATTGTTAAAACAAAATTTAAAATATCTCGAGAACTACTAAATTTCAGAATATGTTTGTTAAGAGAATTTTGATTTAAAATGGCGTTTATAATCACATTAAAAAAGAAAGTATTTTTGCTTGCAAATAGTATAATAATACAAATAATAAAATAATGTTAAAAGTTGTAATTAGGAAAACTTTTTATTAAAAGTTTCTACAAGATCCAAATACAAAGGAAAAGTTTATTTTACGTCTTCAAAACGATAAATATTAGACTGTTGACATTTTATGACAGGGTGCCGCGAATAACTTTTAAAAATGGCATAACTACATGAATTAATTGTTTTTGTTGGAATAAAATTCCAAATATCTCGAAAACTGTCGCATTTTGGAAGATTTTTAATAAATGCATTTTGATTTCAAATGATACTAAGAATTATATTCTGTAATAAAATAACAGTTTTCTATGTCAATTTGTATGAAATTGGAAACAATGTATAAAGTTATTGTTAGGAAAACTTTTTTACCGATAAGTTCTTTATCATGCAAAATGTGTCTTTTCGCTGTAGGTTTTGTTGACAAAATATAAAAAAAATCAAAAAATGGGGGGGGGGGGGTGGTTATAGCGTAGTTGGTAAATCGATTGCCTTGTACGCAGCGCACCTGGGTTCGAATCCCGACCCCGCGCATAGGGTTGGAAATTTTTCATAAGAGATTTTTGTAACCCGAGGAAGCGAATGACCTTAAGGTTAAAACCTCTATAACCGAAATAAAAAAAACAACATTTTTATCAGTGTATATTTTTTTGTATAGAAATATTCATATTTTGCGGTGTGCCGGTTTCTGATGGAATCCCTCGAATAATAATTTTACAGAGGAACTAGTTCGAATTATAACTACAGTGAAGACTCGATTTAATGTTATCAGTCTCATATGAGCGACCGAAAATAAAAGTCGCAAGAACAGAACATGCTTCGTAAAATCCCTTTTCAAATATATTAGAATATAAAAACCGGATATAAACTTCAAGCATAAAAATCGGACTAGGACATTGCTTTGTAAGAGCCGGATAAAAAAAACTTCAGTAAAAAAACCGGAAAAAAACTACTTCCGATTCTAACAAAGTAGTTTTTGTTATCCGACTTATAACATCAAGTTATACGGTTTTTATACTGGAGGTTCATCCTTGCTGAGTTTTACGGGATACTCTCCGATTTTTACGCTTGAAGTTTATTTCCGATTTTTATATTCTAATATGTTTGAAACAGTTTAGCGCATGATTCTAACCTTTTATTTTCGGTTGCTCATGAGGAATTCCACGAAGATCCGTCCGAAAATAATTAAAATCCTGTCCGATCATTTTAGATTCCTATGAAACTTTACACATTTCATCGGCATGGAAGACTAAAGTTTTTCCACAATTAGTAAGATTATTTTGACTCAAGAGCAATTTTTTAAAAGGGCGTAAACATTTCTAAGCGCATTAATTTCAAAAAAATTCTGTTCGATTACTGTATTTTATACAGCAAAACTTTCTGAGAACGAGTTTCAGAGAATAAATATTTATGCACAAAAAAATATACCCTGAAAAAAATGTTCGTCTTTCTCCATCAACAATAATAAGTTTTTCAAAAGGCCCATAACATTTCCTGTACCTTTCCCTTTGCCATCAAGGTGATATTGTAAACTATTTGAAAGCT
Organism: Topomyia yanbarensis; assembly: GCF_030247195.1. NCBI lineage: Eukaryota > Metazoa > Arthropoda > Insecta > Diptera > Culicidae > Topomyia > Topomyia yanbarensis. Next base: position 391,622,684 of record NC_080672.1, read on the forward strand.
ATACGAAAACAAAATACTATTCAACCATAGGGTCTTACGATTAAACTAAATAGTTCGATCATATTTTGGTTGTTTTCGTATATCTTTCAAATGGTTTACAATATCACCTTGATGGCAAAGAGAAAGTTATAGGAAATGTTATGGGTCTTTTGAAAAACTTATTATTGTTGATGGAGAAAGGCGAATAACTTCTAACAAGGTCGTAAGAAAACAAAAGAATTGTGTTGTTAAAACGAAATTTGAAATATCTCGAGAACTACTACATTTCAGAAAATTTTTGTTACTAGCATTTTGATTTAAAATAGCGTTTAGAATTATATTCAAAAAGAAAATTGACTGAAAATATTATGAATTATAAAAATATGTCAAAAGTTGTTGTTAGGAAAACTTTTTTATTGAAAGCTTCTCCATGATCCAAATACACTTTAAAAGTTTCTTTCACGTCTTTAAAACTATAAACATTAGATTTTTGACATTTTATGATAGGGTAAAGCGAATAACTTTTAAAAAGGGCATAATCCCACGAATGAACTGTTTTTGTTGGAACAAAATTCCAAATATCTCGAAAACTATCGCATTTAGGAAGTTTTGACATAGTATGGAATTTAAAAACATGTATAAAGTTATTATTAGAAAAACTTTTTTACCGATAAGTTCTCCATCATACAATCACATTCAAAATATTTCTTTTCTCTATAGGTTTCCTATATGTTTCTATGTTTATGTTTCTTTTCCTATATGTTTCTAAAATATAAAAAATTAGAAAAAAAAGGGTTTTTTTGCGATTTAAATTTTGAACACAAATTTTTGTTTTTGTGAAAAATGACATTTTTTTCAGTGTATATTTTTTCGTACATTAATATTCATTCTCTGAAACTCGCTCTCAGAAAGTTTTGCTGTATAAAATACAGTAATAGAACAAAAAAAAGGAGAAATGATTACGCCCTTTTGAAAAATTGCTCTTGAATCAAAATATTGCAATTGTCAGAGAAAATAATGGAGACTCATAAACCGAACACAACTTCAAAGTTTCGTTCGAATCGACGATGGTCATATTTTGTGGTCAGCTGGTTTCTCATGGAATCCTTCTCATATGAAAATTGATAGTTGGTAGTTTGATGGGCTCTAGCAGACGAACCAAGTTGAATTCGAGTAATTCCTTTCTTGAGCATATTTTTCTAATCTTAGAGATCCGAAAGACGCATTTTTTTATTTTTTTAAATGTTGCGCTGTCAGACCCCCTTAAGAGAAATTTAAACTAAATAATCAGAAAGGGTTATGAGGCTATATCTAGCGACTAAAGTAGAATATTTTAAGAGCTTCGATTTCTTAGAAGGAAAGACAAATAAAAATGTCCCGATTTTGTCAATGTCGCTGTTTTGGCAGCCCTAAATTCACCACGGGGGTGATAAAAACTGGTCTTCACTGTAATGCAGTCTTCAGAACTATTCTCGAGCTCCGTACGTTCGCGCATTCGACGCAACACTTTGCTGCTTGTCGAAATCAAAAAGTGAATTAGATATTAATATATCCTAAATTAAATCAATCAACACCGAATGTAATTTAATTGTCCAATAATTAAAGTTGGTCAAAAATGTAATCCACTAAAATCACACAATCGACTACGTATCATTAGCCGCATCTGTTAGGGGCCCCACATAGCATATAACTTAATTATCCAATTATTTTATTCCATTGTCTGAACAGTTATAATAAAATCAACTACGCTACTGTGTAGTGTTGTCGAAGCCCAAGTACATACAAGAAAATCTGAAAATGTTCAATACTTCTTTGGCAACTATAGAGCTGTGGGGGCGATTGCTTTCTACCCACAGCATCACGGAGGGTTCCGCGGAAACTCCGTCATAATTGTCCTTTTGCTTTTGTTGTTTGGATTAGGTTCTAACAAAAAAAAGCACCCGAAAGTGCGCATGTCGTCACCCAACAGAGCACTATCAAGCATGAGAGAGAGAAGAATGTACCTAGGAAAATTGCATTCACTTGCAGCATAAAAGCTGCTCTCTCAGTGGTTCGACCCGATGTCGCGTAAATGGTATTTACCAGAGTAGAATGGAGTAAAACTAGTCACATTAGTTCAATAAGTTTTCATTCCATTGTTTTCTTAAATCAATAAAATGCTTTTGCAATCTGATTTTCAAGATAAAAAGGTTTTTATAGCTCAGACAATGGGTAGAACTTTACACCACGAATTCCGACTATGCCGGCACGAAACGAAAAACACATTTTTCCTTCGAACAACGGCATCTTCCTTCGGGCGGAAACATAACAGCGTAACATAGTTTAAACAAAACGGGCTCGCTCCTACGCTACACCTGTTCATTTTTTTTTCAAGGGTACACAAATGTCGAGAACATTTTGGTAGGCGCAAGTCCCCAAACCTTCACCCATTTCTGGGAGCTGCTTTCACGGCCCGGCGGCGGCTTCGGTGGAGTGTCCTTTTGTGAATGGAAACGAAGTGCCTTTGTTATTCGCGCCGGAAGCGAGAGGAGTGACACTCGTCCCCGAGTGAGAGCGAAAGAGAGAACGGTTAACAGCTTTCGTTCGAATAAAGGCAGACTTGTAGCATAGTATCAAATTTTCCTTTGCCGTGAAATCGTGGGTGTTGTGCAGGAATTTCGGGTGGTTCGTTTATGTGCCGAATTTGTGAATCCTTCCCTGATCCGCGAGTCGAAAGAATCTTATCAGAGTGCTGTAGGAAGCTGGAGCTGTGAATAATTCGATCTTAATTGGGGTAGGGTAGTGTGGCGAAAATCTAGCGAAAATCGACGTCAGCGGTTGTCGGGTGTAGCGAATAGTTAAAAAAATCTCAGTTACGGTGTTAATCCAATTATATAATCAGCTGTTGCTGAAAGTTTTCAGAAAACCAAGATAAAGCAAGCGTCTTACCGAAAGTGTGTGTGTGTATGAATTAGTGCAAGTTGCGGAACGATATGGGATCGTCACGTCCAACGTTGGACTATCTGCTTGAGATGAGTGAACCAGAGTCACGTTCCAGTTCGCCGGCCGGTGGTCTTGGCGGTGAGGAACTGAAACAGCAACAGGCAGAAGAGGAAGAAGAATGCGACCGTACGCAAAATGAGCAAAGGGACGCCGTGGACGAGCAACAGTCAGGCACGGCTCCGGATTCATCAACAGTAGCGCCCAACAAAAAGGTTTGTGGTACAATTGCACTATCCGCATCGTTGCCGTGGATTGCTATGGTAACAGTGGCTCTCAAAGTGAATTTGGGTCCACAATAGAAAAGTATATTTTTTGCAGAGAATTTAATGCAAACCTTTGTTGTCGCTGGTATAAGAATGTCCTCGGTTGTATTTATCCGTAACATTTGATGGGATCATTCAATTTTGATTGTTGGAGCACCGTTGTAAAATTTCATTTAAGAGGGTGACCTGCTGTACAGGAACGAAAAAAATCAAGCTTTTATTAGGGGAGAGTCGTCAGGGTTACGTCACTTTTTAACGTTTCCCTGTATTTTTTGTTTGTATTCCAATAATCACAATGCTGTCGTATTATCTAAAGCTTGGGACAGTCATAAGAAGTTCGCAATAAGCTTGAATTGCCGCGTTTCTTAAAAAAAGTTATTACCGACACAATTTCTTAAGAAAAGTTATTACCGATACAACCCCTGTGACATTGAAAATACAGTTTTTTTACCATTGTGCAATATAATTCGCGAACACATACATATGAATCTACTGTTACTATCGACTCATGTCAGGACTTCATTGGTCAATATTATTTCGCTCGTTAAATCATAGCTATACACAACACTTTAATTTTTTAGCTATTCGAAAATCAACGAAATATTCCGAAAATATTATTATTTAAACAAATCTTTCTTCGGAAATATTGCAAACGTTGCTCAATCAATTGGCTAATCTAACTAATATAACAACAAATTAAAGTAGTTGGTGCGGAGATCATAGTGTCGAATAGTGAAATATAGATAATTTTGCCAGGGGCGGCGAAACACTTTACGCCCGAGTGGATAAAAATCGTAGAGTGAGGGGCCCATTAGAAAGGATTTTCCCTTTTCGCAATGCACACGCTTACATTACATTCACATTAAATTACGTTTGTTTATGCAAATTGAATTGTGGTACACAGAAAAAAATATTTTGTAATTTTAAGTTTATTTTCATGGACATATTTGGAGCATGAATATAAATGTAAAGTTATGTTCCACCACAAATACACACGACTTGTCGTGCTTTCTTCAACGAATTTTATTATAATTTTACACGTGGATTGAAAATTACAGTTTCTTTAAACGGAAAGCCAATGCACTTCAATGTATTTTTACTCGAATATTGCTGTAAAATGAATAACATGTAATATTACACGAATGAAAGTATAAAATTGTATGCTGTTTAATGCTCCAATTGATTTTAACGTAATTTTCAATCAAATTTTGGATTCAATCGTTGTATGTTTACATTCGTATTGATTTACATGTCGTTTAAATTTCATTATTTTCTGGTGTGTACATCGATGTTTTCAAATGAGTGTAATGCGAGATACATGCTTTGAACATCTAAATTTTTTGAAATGGTTGAAAATTTCGAGTGGGTAATTACCCACTCGGTTATTTTCGAGTGGGTAGTACTACCCATACTACCCACGCTTTCCGCCGGCTCTGAATTTTGCTTAAGGGGGGTGTATTAGACCTGTTTACCCTATGCAGAAGCCGTCTCCACTCCACTCGGTCCATTGCTGTTTGTCGCCAGCCTCGCAGTCTTCGAAGGTTCCGCAGGTCGTCCTCTATCTGGTCGATCCACCATGCTCGCTTTGCGCCCCGTCTTCTTGTTCCTGTAGGGTTGTCCAGCCCACCGCAAACGTCCTATTTTTGCGGTATGCGCGATAGATGATTCTTCCAGCAGCTGATGCAACTCATGGTTCATTCGCCTGCGCCACATTCTGTCTTCCATCTGCACGCCACCATAGATGGTATGCAACACCTTTCGTTCGAAAACTCCAAGGGCGCGTTGGTCCTCCACGAGCATAGTCCAGGTCTTGTGGCCGTAGAGGATCACCGGTCTTATCAACGTCTTGTAGATAATTAACTTCGTTCGGCGGCAAATTTTGTTCGACCAGACCGTCCTCCGGAGTCCAAAATAGGCACAATTTCCCGCCAAGATCCGTCTCTGAATTTCTCTGGTGGTATCATTGTCGGTGGTTATCAGTTCACATTGTCGTCTCTAGAACCTCTTCCTGTCATGCATTTTGTCTTCGTAACGTTGATGGCAAGTATAACCCTTCTGGCCTCAGTCTTCAGTCTGATGTACGTTTCTGACATCGCCTCAAAGTTCCGTGCCGTTATATCAATGTCGTCGGCGAAACCAAGAAGCTGGACGGACTTCCTGAAGATCGTGCCACTCGTGTCTATCCCCGCTCTCCTTATTACACCTTCTAACGCAACGTTAAACAGCAGGCACGATCGACCATCCGCTTGCCGTAATCCTCTTCGAGATTCAAAGGGACTCGAGAATGTCCCTGATACTCGAACAACGCACATCACCCGATCCATCATCGCTTTGACTAATCGTGTTAGCTTATCTGGAAAACCGTACTCGTGCATTATCTGCCGTAGCTGATCTCGATCGATTGTGTCATACGCCGATTTGAAATCGATGAACAAATGATGTGTGGACACGTTGTATTCGCGGCACTTCTGCAGAACCTGCCGAATCGTGAACATTTGGTCCGTGATGGCGCGGGAACCCATGAATCCCGCTTGGTAGTGCCCCACGAACTCCCTTGCAAATGGTGACAATCGGCGGCAAAGAATTTGAAAGAGGACCTTGTAGGCGGCGCTAAGTAGTGTGATCGCGCGGTAGTTGCACCAATCCAGCTTGTCACCCTTTTTGTAGATTGGGCACACGACACCCTCCATCCACTCCACCGGAAGAATCTCATCCTCCCAAATTTTGGCGATTACCCAGTGCAGCGCTCTAGCCAGTGTTTCACCACCGTATTTTAATAGTTCGCTGGGTAATTGATCTACACCGGCAGCTTTGTTGTTTTTCAGCCGAACGATCTTTTCCTTGTCTTCTTGGAGATCAGTTGCCGGCAGCCTATCGTCTTCTGCGCGTGCTCCAAGATCCGCCTCCGTCCTCTGCTACTTCACCGTTGAGGTGCTCGTCATAGTACTGCTTCCATCTCTAAATCACCTCACACTCGTTCGTAAGAAGGTTGCCGTCTAAGTCCTTGCACATATCGGCTTACGGAACGTAGCCTTTGCGTGAACTGTTCAGCTTCTCGTAGAACTTCCGTGTGTCGTTTACACGGTACAGTTGTTTCATCGCTTCGCGATCTCGTTGGCGCTTCTTTCTCCGGAGGACCGAGGTTTGTCTGTTACGTGCTTGTTTGTATCGCTCCACATTCTGTCTCGTTCGGTGCTGCAGCATCCTCGCCCGTGCTGCTTCTCCTCTATTAACTGCTTACATTTGTCATTGTACCAGTCGTTTCCTTGATTCGGCAACGCTGTACCTAGTGCCGCTATGGCCGAACGGATCTCCCTCCAGCCATCTTCAAGAGTAGCTGCGCCCAGCTGTTCTTCTGTGGATAGTGCTGCTTCCAGCCGCTGTGCGCAGTCTTGGGCAACCCCGGCGTCCCGAAGTTGCACGATGTTGGCCCTTGGCGTTCGACTACGACGAGTGTTGTACACCGTCGAGAGTTTTGAGCGCATGCATACTGCAACTAGGTAATGGTCCGAATCTATATTCGCACTGGGGTAGGTACGAACGTTAGTGATATCAGAGAAGAATCGTCGATTAGAACGTGATCGATTTGGTTTTCGGTGCGTTGGTTAGGTGATCTCCAGGTGGCTTTGTGGATATCTTTGCGGGAGAAGAAGGTACTTCGGATTACCATGCCATGGGAGGTTGCGAAGGTCACGCATCGCTGACCGTTGTCATTCAATACGGTGTGCAAGCTGTTTGGCCCGATTACCGGTCTAAACATTACCTCTCGTCCTACCTGAGCGTTCATATCACCGTTGACGATTTTCCCGTCCCGTTGCGAACAGCCGTCGTACACCTCCTCCAGTTTCGCATAGAACGCTTCTCGTTGTCGGGTCTCCCATCGTGTGGGCAGTGTACGTTGATGATGCTGTAGTTGAAGAAATGGCCTTTGATCCTCAACTTACACATCGTTGCGTTGATCGGAGTCCATCCAATCACGCGTTGATGCATCCTACCCAGCACTAAAAAGCCGGTTCCCTGTGATGCATTTAATCTCATACAGAAAGCATTTCAATAAATTTTTTGTTAAAAATTGAACATTTAGGCTGAAGTATCTTGAATATGTTCTAATTCAGGATTTTAATTAAATCGTTTCCCTCATAAAATCAACTAAATTTAGGTTCGAATTCCGACAACCAGATGCATCTAACAGCTAAAATAAAAGTACGGCGTCTATGAAACTTGCTTCGTCTTCCTCGGAAAATGTCATCCGTTTCAAAGACACAAGTCCCCACCAGAGTGCACTAAAGCACACTTATACAGTATTGATTCCGCCGCTGCAATCGTTCAATTCTGTATGTGTTTAACCGTTAGCATCCAGTCACGGTCGCCCGCCAATGCAAAAGAGGAAATTGTAGAGCAAATGGATTGTGGTGCCGTGCTGATACCATTTCGCTGATAGCCCAAACAGAATAGCACCGGACTGTGCTGTGTGCCGTACAAATCACCATCGAGTGAGTGCACGGTGCGATGAATCGAAATGGAATTAATTTCTGTGCTGTTTCTGCGCTTGTCACGTGGGCTCATTTGTATTTGTCCTATAGGCAGAAACGAGATTCGCTGCAGCCGAGACCTACATTCCTGTCCTACAACGCAGAAAGGACAGTATTTGCATGTGAACATGTGAACATGTGAACGGTTCTCCAATTTCGTGGTCGTCTCAGTGTACAATCTAATCGGACGTTTGTTTGGTTTGTCAATGTCAGTAAAATGTGTTTAGAATGCTGACCGACAGAACGGAAGCTGTATTATTAGTTCATTAATTCAGGCAGTTTTGTCTTTTATTATTCAATGACGTGACTGTAGAAAAGTAGTCGAGAGATACATTGACGCGATGGTGTGCAGAATCTCATGGATGGCATCAAGGGAAGAGTTCGAGAACTTTTCAGGAAGAAAATGTAGACGACTTACAACGGCCGGTCAAGAGCCGATCCGGAAAAAAATTTCGGAGAGGTCCGAAATTTCGATTTTGAAATGTTAATTGTACAATACGTAAAATGTAATACCGTCATTTAATTAAAATCCGTTTTGGTGGTCGAATCTGGTTTGGAATGATTTTGAGTGCAGAACGAATTTAAAATATAAACTATTTTAAAATTTCTCAAGAAGGTAAAAATTTTCGGGGGGTCCGAACCCCCAGGACCCTCCCCCTGGATCCGCCACTATCGAAGGTACCAAATTTTGCTTTAGAAACCTAAAGGGTTTATGTTCTGTGAATCAGAATCGTTCTTTATTCTAACTGTAGATATCATGAAAATCGGTTTGTATTGTGTTCCTTTTTTGCCACGTTAGTATCGAAAATCCAATATTATGTGGATATGGGTTTACCAACACTCGACATTTATAGGCCAATAGCCTCAATCGGTTTGATGGCTGAGACATTCGTCACTTGCTATGCCCCATAATGGAGTAGAAAAGAAGAGAAAAACAATCATCGGTCTGCGGCCACCCCAAACTTGATCGATGCTGGCTCACTGCCAAAGGAAACAAACATAGATTGACACACAAACCACACAACACATCTATTGCCATTCCTGCATGATGACTGTTTGTTTGAACTTTTGGTTTAACAAGCGATTATTTCACACTCGGTTTATTTTTATTGTCCGGTGGGATACCTATATCAGACCCACCTCAACCAAACTGTCCCCTTGGATTCTGATTGGTGTCGCTCGCGCGAGTCAACAATTGAACTGACGCGGTGTTCCGGAGCGTTATATCCATACCTATGTCATATTTCACATTTAGAACGACCCACAGCGAATGGCGGTACTTTTGACTTTGAAATTCTGTCTCTCCTTTTGGCCCTCCGTGGTTACTAAATACGTGTCGGTATGTGGTAGGTCATTTTCCGGAGGCTCGTTATGTTCAACAAAAATCCCAACCGGCTACAGAACACATGTGGCCAGAATCGGGTGATCTGGTGGTTCTGGTGACATTCGAGATGGAAGACAATATGCGCACGGTTGGTTTGAATATTTGAACATGCGGTACAGCCACCAGAGCGAGTGCTTGAGGGAGCTGTCGAATAAATAACTTAGATTAATTCGAGAGTCATTTTTTCGGGTCTAAAGAGTGTCGTTAAGAGGATAACTTAAACAAGCGATAAATTTTGTGAACAATAAAAATAAATAAATTGTCGTTTTATTGTGGGATAAATTAAAGATTAATGACACCGGTGGGCAACAATGAAATGTTCGGTTATCCAGGTGCGACTGGCTGATGCTGTGTGTGTTGCATTTACACTGGCTACATATAAAATATGCATGTTGGAAGTTCCAGGATGTTGAGCTCAAATACTATATTCTTTTGGTGAGCCAGAAAAATGCTTGGAACATGCCAAATATTTAGATGATCAATTTCTGCCAACCTTCATTTTTTGCCTTTCTCATGAAAGCATAAGAGTCCCATATGGAAAAACATTTTCATTGAGCCTTATGGATGGGACCTACGTTTTGGTATTTTTTTCGATATTTTCTAAACAAACCTGGTAATCTTATTGGTTTTCCATTCAAAGAAACTGTAATTTTCAATCCACGTGTAAAATTATAATAAAATTCGTTAAAGAAAGCACGACAAGTCGTGTGTATTTGTGGTGGAACTTAATTTTACATTTATATTCATGCTCCAAATATGTTCATGAAAATAACCTTAAAATTACAAAATATTTTTTTCTGTGTAACTTAATTTCGACAAAAATCCATATGAGACTCTTATGCTTTTATAGGCAGTATAGAAAGGTTATGCAATCGGTCGGAATTTCGACTTCACAATGGAGGCCCGCGGGGCCGAATCTCATATACCATTCAACTCAGTTCGTCGAGATCGGAAAAAGTCTGTATGTGTGTGTACGTCTGTATGTATGTGTCAACCAATCTTACCGATTTTTCTCAGAGATGGCCGGACCGATTTGCACAAACTTAGTCTCAAATGAAAGGTACAATCTTTCCATTGGTCGCTATTGATTTTTGTCGTGACTAACGACTTACCTTTCAATATAGGGGCCCCCTTTCAAAATTTCGGAAGAAAAATGATGTAAGATTTTGAACGCTTATATCTTTTGTTGTACTGAATGGATTTAATCAATTTCTTCGGCATTTTGTCGAAAAATTTTGTACCAATGTTGTATTAAATTTTGGAATATGTAGGACATTCATTATCAACGGAAAAATAGTGTTTTGAAAAATCTTTCGAAAACGACTCGGAAAAGTGAAAATTTTCAGCCCATCCCGCACAGAGCCGCCAATATGGTGCACCAACCGAACAATAAAATGATGAAAAGTTTTAAATATAGGTCCACTACATGTTTGTCCCTATGATTATTCGCATTGGGTTGCTTGACGAGAGTAGTTGGTGGGGGAAAGCCGGCATATTCGTTTTGGATATGCCATTAGAAACCGGACGGAAAGGAAAGACTCATGCACGGCACGAGAACGAGCGAGAAAGCGATAGTAGTGCATATTAGCGAAAGTGTTACGTACATTTTGAACCTTAATAACAGGTTTTCGAAAATCCTTCCAAGAAAATCAGTGAATGTGGCAACTCTACCACTAAGCGAAAGCTACACCAAAACGAATGATGAAAATATTTTTATTTATCGCACAAAAGGATGGCCTTCCATCTGCAATGAAAAGTTAATAAATAGAAACGCCTTGAAGCAAAGCGTGCTCATTCGGTGTGATCTGCGAAAGGGGAATGATCATATGTGTGTACGCAGTAAAACAATCGTCGGCAAGGTTTGAATCGTTTCAAAAGATTCTCGTCTTGTATCAACATAGTGATCTGCAAACCGTCCTTATTAGGACGAATGAAAAATGGAAAAAGATGGGTTGGTAATGTATATGACATAACAGGGGTGTGGTGACCACATTTCGAAATTATTTTAAATCTTGCAAAGCATAAATTGACATAATTTCAATGATTGTTCCTATATGAATGAAATGATAAATTTTCAGGTCAACGCGTCAATAACTTTGCAATTTATAGAACAATTTTATATTTTTAGTTATCAAATATTAACTGTCATCTCTTCCAAACAACTTAACCCTCTGCAGTCAACCCCGTGGTTTTGCAGGGTTAAGAAGAATCATTGCAAAATGTCCAATACACGATTTTATGTTGTTACCTCCACTAAAACACTTCAGAACACTCCCACCTGTCATACATGTACATTGTCTGCTTGTTGAAATCATTATATGAAATTATTGACTCGGTAATAAAATTGTTTTACTGAATATACTAACGAACGGGATCCCCAGGAAAATTTTGCTGAGCCTGGTGAATCGAACTTAATGCGTAAAATTTAGCCAATTTGAAAGAAATACAAGCAGAATTTGATGATGATGAATATGATCATCGCGGTTATGTCCCGGACATTACCCGCCCCCAGTTTCTCGCTAAGCGTGTTCATTGCTGTACGCTAGGAAAAAGATTCCGATGGTTGTTTCGAGAGATTTTAACATTGATATTTCAAAGCAAGAAAATATGAAATTCTCAACGAGCTTAGAATCCAGCGCATCCCCTATCAACGCAGACGCCAACAATAAAGGTTCTTTTCAGAACCACCATAATTATTATAAAGAACTAGCTAATACCCATCGCGCGTTGTAGCGATTTTTAACGAAATAGGAGGAAACCACAATTTGTTCCAAAACGCCATCTGGCGGGCAGATAATCTCTAACTAATAGCACACAAACACGCCCCATAACAAATACCTACTGTGTGCAAATTTTTACGGAAATCGGTTAAGCCGTTTGGGAGTCTATAAATCATATACATACAAACTTTGACTTTTATATATATAACTAGCTAATACCCATCGCGCGTTGCTGCGACTTTCAATGAAATATGAGGAAAACACAATTTGTTCCGAAGCGCCATCTGGCGGGCAGATAATCTCCAACTAATAGCATACAAACACGCCCCATACCAAATACCTACTGTGTGCAATTTTTTACGGAAATCGGTTAAGCCGTTTGGGAGTCTATAAATCATATACATACAAACTTTGACTTTTATATATATATATATATATATATATATATATATATATATATATATATATATATATATATATATATATATATATATATATATATATATATATATATATATATATATATATATATATATATATATATATATATATATATATATATATATATATATATATAGATATATATATATATATATATATATATATATATATATATATATATATATATATATATATATATATATATATATATATATATATATATATATATATATATATATATATATATATATATATATATATATATATATATATATATAGATAACTTGAAACATTCCCACATATTTCATTGAGTATCATTTGATTTGAATTACAAGTCAAACGAGTAGTCACGACACTCCGGTTATGTCCTAGACATTACCCACCCATATTTTTCTTATTGATCCGACTTCCGGTTCCGGAGTTACGGGTTGAAGAGTACGTTCACACTGCAAATTTCCATATAAACTGGTACCACCATGATTATGCAACACATATTAAAATGTGTGTAACATTACTTGGATTTGCGTGTCTAGATCACTAATGACCCATCGAAGTAGCTTTGATCACATTGGTCACCTATGACGGTTCTTGAAGCCAACGGGGAACTTTCCGAGTCCCTAAGTTAATATCATACTTATTTATCATCGAATTCTTTGCCGATTTTTACTTGTTCTTAAATGAAAGGTACAGCGTTCTCATTAGTTGTGACTCAATTTCTAATTGGTCCTACTTCCGGAATTACAGGGTGATGAGTACGAACTCGCAGCTAATCCCGATTGCAACATATACAACGATGAATGTATAAAGGTAAAATTTTTCCAAAATGTGACCACAACTGCTTGGATTTGTCACTGACAGTCATCCAAAGTCTCTGTGGCCACATTGGCCACCATCGACGGTTCCGGAAGCCCCTGCGGAAGTGTCCAAACAAAGAATAACAGTTACACCGATTTCTCACTGTTGACTGGACCGATTTAGCCAAACTTAGTCTCAAATGAACGTTGCGTCCCCAAAAGCTGTTAATAAATATATTATCTCGATCCAACTTTCGGTTGCGGAGTTACGGGTTGTGGAGTGTGGTCACAGAGAAAACTCCTATTCAAACCGGTACCGCCATGAATGCAAAATGGATTTTTTTGCTAAAATCGGAACCAAACATTTTGCTTTTGCAGTTCTAGGTTCCTGATGGCCGATCGACATTTTGTTGGCCTCATTGACTGCCATAGACGGTTCTGGAAGTGCCCGAATAAATGGCCATCTTTCAAAATTATAAAACCCACATCAGTTTCTCGGATATGGTTGTGCCGATTTTCACAAGTCTCAAACGAAAGGTATAATATATTATTCCTATAGACTGCTATGAAATTTCGTACGGATCGTTTATATGGTTTCGGAAATATAGAATGAATTGTCCGGTTACATAAGAAATTCACATATCAGCTTGAACTAATTTTTTTTATTTCGAAGGGGGACCCAAAGAAATTCCGGAAATCGAATTCGTATTTTTGATGCCAAATGTCCTTAAAATGCGTGAAACTTAGTTTCAAATGAACGTTATAACGCTCCCATGAGCTGCTATTGAATTTTTAGTAGATCCAACTTCCAATGCCGGAGTTACGGGGGGTGGAGAGTACGGTCACACAGTAAAATCTCATATAAACTGGTAACACCACGGCGCCCGAGTGATGTAATACATATTCAATTAAGTTCAACATTACTTGGAGTTTCGGGTCTAGATCACTAATGACCTATCAAAGTAGCTTTGCCCACAATGGCCACCTATGACGGTTCCTGATCTCGCTAAGTTCCGTAGCTAATAGTTCCAGCGAATTCTTAACCAATTCTACAAACTTGATTTTAAATGAAAGATATAATACTTCCATTAACTGCTATTGAATTTCATTCAGTATTGACTTTTGGTTCCGGAGCAGAGGTGGGAAAATACCGGTTGAGTACCGGTATGGTAAACCAAATTTCCACACGTGTTTGTATTTCCTTTACATTGTGTGCGATCTTACCGCTGGTTGTGTTTCAACGAGACACGAAAACTAAACCGAGTTCTGTTTACACAGCACCGCGGTTTGGTTTGGATTTTCGTTTACCGGTGCACTAGTATGGGAGGGAAACACGAAAATAACGAAACCAAACTTCGGTTGTGTTGCGGTTGTGTATTCGGGTTGATGTTTATCGACTATGCTAGTGCTGCTAGTATTTTTATAAGGAATTCTAAATTTCTTTTAGGTTTAATATATGGCATTTTTTCGGTAATTGAAATACTGTCTTCAGACATCTTCCTGTTCAAATAAATTTTGTTCGTGGTCATGAACGGCGTTCCTTATCTCAATATTGCGACATTTTCATAATGATTTATCGTCAGGAAGTTTGCAATATGGGTATGTTTGGTATGTGAAACTGCCCAAAAATCGAAAGTAAAAAGAAATTTAATAATCTCCGCTATTTTTATATCTAAGATAGCAGATCAAAATTTTAGATGACGGTATATTCAAGATATTCTGTCATCTAGAATTACTCTAAAATTGATGCCTGCCGTCATTTGAAATCTGATATGGCGAGCTATACTACTGGCATTCAATAACCTTTTAATGGTACAAAATCATGGAACAAGGGTATTTTTGATATCAAAAAGTTGTCTAGAGATTGAAAATTGTTATTCGTCGCCAATTTGCATCCCAATATGGTGTTATTTTCACGACTATTATGTCAAGTATGTCAGCGTCGACATGTTGCTCATCAGGTTCGTGGCAGTCGTCCACTCATATATAGCTTTGATAAATGAGAAAGGCACAATTCTACCACTAGGTGGATTAAAAGTGGTTTTTTTTTATTTTCATTAACGTGACTTTAAATTATTTTCATTCGTCACGTTGCCAACCTTCATGTAAAAGTAAATATGCGACTCTGTAACTTTGTATTTATATTAAGGAAAATTGGTTGATCGATCATGGATTGTTAGTCATTTTATTTAGACTTGATTTTTAGTGCATTGTTTTTCTTATGATTTTTCTTGAATCAGCCTCTTTCATGACTATTTAAACTTTACAAATCGGTCAATGCTACCATTAATTTCCACAATCTTTCCCATAACAGAATTGCTTCCATTACAAGTCGTTCTAGCATTATTAGCAAAGCGATTTCCTTTACGTGTCTGGAGCACCCCAGAAAGCCTATAACCGTAGATAAAAATCCTGTTTTAATTCTCCTTTCTCATTTCGCCAATCTATGATTCCATGGCTAATTATGTTCGATGTAATTGTTGGTGCCCTCTATGTGGTCACAGGTGGAACTAAATTTTTTTTACCAAAACATAACTCTTATTATGTACTACTTATGTATAGTACTTATGTACTATAAATCTATAAACATACTATTGAGCTAAACCTAACGATTATTTCACAAAAATGTATAGGTGAGAATCGAGTACCAGTACTTAACATTAGAGTGGGACACGGTTAAATGAAAAAAAAAGTAAAATTTTACTCCGAGCAACTTTTTGGGTTACATTTGGGTCCTAAAACAATCGTGCAAATTCTTAGCTCGATCAGTGAAATTATATTTTTGCGCCCATGGTTTAATGTTTACATGGGAATTCGTATGGGAAAATTGATTTTCACAAATTAATTCCTCCAGGAGGCTCCCATTACACCCTAAAATTAAACCGACATGTGGTTTTAGTAGGAAATTTACCAGTGAAACAATGTCTCGAAGACTGCGATACGATCTGACGCTTGTGGTAAAACTTATTAAGCAGAAACCGATTGATGGTCTGATGATTGATAAAAAATTCTATTTTCATAGCATCACTGCTGTTGATATTGTATACAAAATTTTAAACTTTCTCTTATTGTGGACAAAAGAAGTCTCATTTTATTCCTAAAAAATATTGTGAAGTTACAAAACTACTCCGATCATTGATTTGGACTCGATAAGAGAATGTCAAAGAACATTGCATATGATGCGAAAGCCAACGGCAGTGGTGCTAGAAACAATGAATATTTTATCCTACTAAAACCACATATCGATTTATTTTTAGGAGGTAATGGGAGACTCCTGGAGGAATTAATTTGTGAAAATCAATTTTCCCATACGAATTCCCATGTAAGCTTTAAACCATGGGCGCAAAAACATAGTTTCACCGATCGAGCTGAGAATTCGCACGATTGTTTAAGGACCCAAATGTAACCCAAAAAGTTTCTCGGAGCAGGAATCTAATTTTGTCCCACCCTAATAACCATGCACTGCTAGGCCCCATGCAAAACTGACTCAGAAATCACTTCGTTAAAAGTTGAATAACTTATTTTAACAAAACCGGATTGACTAGCAGTGTTCGACAAAGTTGTAGACAATTAAATTGTCTTTCTTATTTTCACTTAGTGATAATACGATACATACAGTGCCAACTAGAGGCGAAAATGCGAGCTAGTGGGTTTTCTCAATGTAAATTGTCGAAAAATTCTATACAAACATCAAGAACGTTGGTCCGGTACATAAACTTGTCCGAATTTCTGCAAATTGGTGGGACTAGGTTGGGCCGATTGAGTTTTCGAAAATTCATTATTTTTCTGGGCAGTCTATTGAGGATTCATAGCATAGAGGGGTTACGAGGAAATATAGCTAAAAATATAGCTAATTAGAATGACCAATAGCATATGTACGTTATCGTCGGCTTCAGCTTTCGAAAGTAGCACAGTGTTTTAAAACGTCGTTTTCATGCTCAAAATTAGTAGCGTCTAAACCGTTGACTTTAGAGATATAGTTTGTTCGTAGAAGTTGTTGTTCTTATGATTGCGCATCCACAGGAGTATACCGTTCAGTGATTAATTCACCTATAAGTGATATACGAAATTTATTTTCCGAACTAATTAAGATAGAGACTTTGTGTCTTCAGCAAAGTTGTAGCAAATGTTACTACAAAAGAAATTGCTGAAGATACCATATATCTATCTTGAGTAGTTTACGAGTTATGGAACATATTATATGGAAGACCCCTTAAAATTAGTTTTTTCATGATAACTTTTTTAGACATTCTCGTATCTACTTGGAATCTTCCACAAAGTTATTTACGGTATCGAAACACATATTTTTGCCGAACATAGTCACTTCCTATCGGTTGAATCTAAAAAGATATTCTAAATTTTACGATTTTTTTGGGGTAACTTCCACCTTAAATAATTCGTTAAGGAGCAAAAAGGAGCAAACAACATCATAACATACTGAAAGTACTAGCTTTTTACTTTCATATAGTGGCCCGATTGTTAGTCGACGCGATTCTCCCCGAGTGTTATGTTCAATACAATATGCCATTGCATTGGTATAAAATGAAATATTCAAGCGCACTGCGACAAACAGCTTCATGTTTTATGGTAAATTGCATAGAACACGTTCGCCTATAACATGCAATGCATATAGTTTGCCTTTCAAAAATCAAAGTGTAGTTTTTGATGTGTTTAATAATGTCAATATTTTCATTATAAAATAGATAAATAAATCTATTTTTAATAATCGTTTTCTCCGTCATCTTCAAAGCTTTCTTCTTCCACTAGAAGAGCTTTGGGCTCTCCTAAAAATCATTTTATACTTTTTTAGCCATCCCCGAGCTTCATTCACGACAGGATCCACATTGTGAACAGGTGACGTTAATCAAGCATCATTATAAATGTCACGACAGACATTAATAAACCTTCTGGTGGGATTTACATCGTTTTTTCAAGCTTACCAGTATCCACTGATTGTTTAAATCTCACGTGACACACTTCTCGAACGCACGATATGCCACGTTTCGTACTTTGATCTTGATTGTGGTCACAGTTCCCTTTTCCTTTTTTGGACATCTATGAACATGTTTTATGCAATTTATCATGAAAAGATGAAGCTACTTATCGCAGTGCGCTTGAATATTTCATTTTATAGCAATGCAATGGCATATTGTATTGAACATAACACTCGTGGAGAATCGCGTCGATTAACAATCGGGCCACTATATGAAAGTAAAAAGCTAGTACTTTCAGTATGTTATGATGTTGTTTGCTCCTTTTTGCTCCTTAGATTTAAGGTGGAAGTTAACCCAAAAAAATCGTAAAATTTGGGATATCTTTTTAAAGTCAACAGATAGGAAGTGACTATGTTCGGCAAAAATATGTGTTTCGATACCGCAAATAACTTTGTAGAAGATTCCAAGTAGATACGAGAATGTCTAAAAAAGTTATTATGAAAAAACTAATTTTAAGGGGTCTTCCATATAATATGTTCCATAACTCGTAAACTACTCAAGATAGATATATGGTGTCTTCAGCAATTTCTTTTTTAGTAACATTTGCTACAACTTTGCCGAAGACATAAAGTCTCTATCTTAATTAGTTCGGAAAATAAATTTCGTATATCACTTATAGGTGAATTAATTACTGAACGGTATACTCCTGTGGATGCGCAATCATAAGAACAACAACTTCTCTGAACAAACTATATATCTAAAGTCAACGGTTTAGACGCTATTAATTTTGAGCACGAAAACGACGTTTTAAAACACTGTGAGTAGCTAGTCTGCTGATATGATAATCAAGAGGTCGAAATAGTTGATCATCAAGAATTACACCACGATAACGAGCTCAGGAGCCTTTCGCGTGCTAAGCGCTGCGGCGTGCGCCATTATGAAATAAAAGTTATTATTTACCTGTCGTCCAATGGAATTCTAGTAGGTGAAAGCGTGAAAAATTGTTCTCATCTATTATAAACACCATAGAAGCTAAATAAAACCACATGCCCACAGTAGAACAGAACTGTTCACGTAGGCGCAGTATAAATTGAAAAGATCAGTAGTTCAAAAGAATTCTATTACTGCTCGATGCTCACCTGAATGTATAAATAATCGACCGCTCAACTAAAGTGATCGAGAGACGATGAGAGAGAGACGGTAGAACGAAAACAACAAGCAACATTTCCTCGAAATTGAAATGCCGCCTTTGACGGGGGCTCTTGTCATCGTCTGCGCCAGGGCTGTCAGATAGGTACGGCTACCTGTCTGTAGAAATTTGAATTGAATATAAAGAGGTAATGAATACCTTTTGATTCATTCTCTGAATTCCTTGTTTATTGTGTAGAACGACGATATTTGACGAAGGTTTGCCACGGATGTTTGCTCAGGTCGTTTCATATCTGGCATAACTTGCCAATGCATGAATAAAGAAATGCCTAATTTTTAATGTTAGGAAATCAGTTGAAGAGTCAAGAACTGTGAACCCGTTTTCGATTTCTTTGAATAACAAAACAAAAACCTTGAAAATGTGGTTTGAAATAGTGTATGGATTATTGGATTAAGGCAATGTCATCGGTAGTGCGAGGAATCTTTATCCAAAGGTATACTTTTTAACAGTTTACTGATTGATGTTCAAATGATTTATTTATGCCTGCTTTTTGGCTTTTGTGTATAAAACTTCGTCGATGATCATCCAAATGATTTATTTTACAAGCACAGAATTTTATGTTGCCCTTGATATGGGCAGGGCACCTATAAGGTACATTCGCATAAAAACTAAATATTAAAGCGCCATCATGTCGGCAATCATGTAACGACCCCGTAAACTTGATAGACTACTAATTTCCATTCTAAGCATTAATTACCACCTCCTTATGAGGCTGTACCGGGCGACCACAATGGCTAAGTTTCTGCTATAACTCTTATTGGCACTGCCGTTCTGCTGTCGCGTCAATCTTTTTCGCGCCTCATTGGCACAAAACGAGTCACAACATAAACACCAGGTCAAAGCGCCCATCGGCGTCGTCGTCCTCGTCGTAGTCGTACGTCCAAGCGTGACAAACACGCTGGACCAGATCAGGATGACTAGACTTTGCTCATCGACCGGTGACCATCTTCCAACAGAGAGCCTCCTGGAATTGCTTATTTGCATTTCTTGGTCATTTTCCATCTAGACGGGCCCTTATAAGGTACCGTGCCAGTGAACCATTTGTTATTTGCTGTAGAGATTGTACTCTCGGTGTTTGAGATGCATGTATCTGACTACGTTTGCTACAGCGGCCATGCCGTAGCTTGCGCAGTGCTGCCAGCGATTTTCGGAGCACTTGATAAGTTTAAAATTAACGCGCGTAAGTAGATCGACGACCAATTAACCAGTTTTGAAATCAACTGTTTCTGGATCACTTCCATTACTGCTGATCCAACACTCAAATATTTACATAAAACCAGTAGAATCAATTTGCGTATCTTACACACGATCAATCGTTCCATAGCTTGAGTGCAGCCGTGTAAAACACACCATCTAGTCATTATAGTAATGCAAGAATAGTTTATAGGTGCTAATTTGTTATTTTATAGTTTTGAAGCACCTTTGAACAGCACGAAAAACTGTATTTTGATTACTCAGGTGGCTTATACAATGCAACTATGCTCAGCAACTTCTTGCACTTTATCCTATCGTCAAAAAACTGCTTTTTACTCCTTCATCCCCTAATTCGCAATTGATCATTCTTTGAAGCACCCGCTCATGCCATGGCTCTAACAAGAAATTTTATGGAGACATGCGTTGTGACACCATGTACCTACTCTCAACATACCCTTTTACCTCATTTATGTAAACCTGTTCTGACTTCGTGTAGCTTCCTGTAGCCATCAAAGCAAAGGCAGAAGGCACAACACACGGGACAGTCTACAAAATGCTTCTCTTCTCGGTTCTCACTTTGTGATCGATCGCAATCTTCGCCGCCATCCGAGCATGATGATATCACGCAGAACAGAGCAACATCAATAACAACAACGGCGCATTCCGGGATTCCTCAAGCCGGACCTAACAAACCTGACAATGAAAATCAGAATCAAAAGGGAATAAGCGCTAGCAATAGCGATGGAAAGACACGGTACGTCAAGGTCGAATCCAGTTGGTGGTTGGAGTGATCGACAATGATGGGGATCGGTCGTTTGATTGATCGGAGCTGTACGAGGGTTTGATTTTTTCCGGATTGGTTTTTATCTGATAAAATTTGGGTTCTTCGTGATATGTTATTTGCAAACAAAAATATACATTTCATACTTCTTTAGATAACTTGTTTATTTGATACGGCTCAGCCGTGTGTCTTATATATTTACTACAAATAAATAAACAAACAAATTTATGTGTTACCATCAAAAAAACCTGCGCATGTAATTTACCATTACGTGCGGTGATTTTTTTCAGTTGTTATGAAACGTGACAACGCCTTAAGATCATTCAGTCTGCTTCCTTGATTGTCGCTTTCGTCCATACTATCGTCGTGATTGCAAGCTTAGAAATGACTTCATCTTCAGCTTGAATTGCGATTGGCTAACATATCTAACATCGTCTGGTGTTACATCCATGTTGTCTATGTAATTGTCATCGTTTCCGCTTAGTTTATGATTCGAAAAGGTAAAGTACGATTCAACATCCAAAATGATGATTTTTCCATTCGAAAAGTGTTTACGGTGAAGTGTACCGCAGCAAATTGGTATTTTTTCGAGTTGTATCACTGTATATTTTAGTCGTCTCTTCTGTTTTTGTTAAATTATGTTGTTTTTCTTCAAAATACCACTTTCGGACCAGTTTGCGTGTTGATTATGCAACCTTGTTCCACAACTTCTTGAACCCATTGGCTCTCTGTCCAGTGCCATTCAGTACTGCAACTCCTTTAAGACCTTCTCGTACCACTTAGCACCACTTTCTCGTCCAGCTATGCAGCTCCCTATATTGGTTTGCGAACTACTCGGTCTAGTCCCCGACGATGGAGATAGCCTACTTCGACGAAGAATTCCCCGGCGAGAGAAGTTCTCCTGAAACCGAGCTAACAAGCCAGGTGCCGAGATCAGTTCGGTGATCCCGGTGGAGCAGGGCGTCCGGCTAGTGCCCCGACGACCCATGACTGGTGGTTTCTCCTCGCGGTCTACTCAGTCTAGTCTCTGGCGATGAATCTTGA
Source organism: Topomyia yanbarensis (assembly GCF_030247195.1). Classification (NCBI taxonomy): domain Eukaryota; kingdom Metazoa; phylum Arthropoda; class Insecta; order Diptera; family Culicidae; genus Topomyia; species Topomyia yanbarensis. The sequence continues at coordinate 391,644,942 of NC_080672.1, forward strand.
TTATTCTTTTGTTTTCACTATATTTCTGTCGTGTCTACCGGTAAGTTGCCGTGGTCAGTTCGGCTATTCCGGGTGGAGCTTGGCATCCGATTCGCTGGCTCTGTCAAGGTCTACTCGGCTAATCCAATTTTAGCCCACTCCGGTGGAGTGTTTCCCGGCGTGATTGGCCTCCCGAAACCGTTGCTCGTTTTTCATCACACCATTTCCGCTGTAAGGCTGTCATGATCTACAACATCACAATGTTGACCACCTTCGCTGTGATTACGTCGCTTATCATGTTGTGGACGACATTATCCGGGTTGATGTACGACTATCCTGTTTCAAGCTTCTCCCTGTGTGCCGCTTCAAGCCTCGGACATTCGAGGACCACATGGTCCGGTGTCTTCACAAAAATGTATGCTAGGCCCCATGCAAAACTGACTCAGACATTATTTCGTCAAAATTTTAATAACTTCTACCAACAAAGTCGGATTTACTAGCACTCTTCAACAAAGTTGTAGAGAATTAAATTGTCTTTCTTATTTCACTTACAGTGATAATCTGATGTATTCAATGCCACCTAGCGGTGAAAATGCATGCTAGTGGGTTTTCACTATGTAAAATGTCAAAAAATCCTATAAAAACTTCAGGCACGTTGGTCCAGTAGGTAGACTTGTCCGGTTTGCTTCAAATTTGGTGCAAGCATTCCGTGTGGGAGTAGGAATCGACGCAGGGGTGGGCCGATGGGGGAAATTTTTTCATGTCACTCTAATGTATATATTTGTATTTTCACAAAACTACCCCATAAAAAATTTGACAGTTCATAAATTTCCCAGTCGACCGACGAAATCGGGTGGTTCGAGGTCGACAGATTAATTAATCGACTAAGTTGGGTGTCGTTGACGAACAATTTTCGTCACCATATTAATCGCCAGATTTAATCTGTGTGAATCTGGTTCCAGTTTTAAACTACCAACTAATCGATCAATTTAATTGATTGAAATAGACCGATTTCAACAGATTTCGTCGGTCATATGTAATCGGTTGTCGCGTCGGCAGACGGCCATGTTAAACCCCTATATGATTCGGTGCAACAATCGACCGATTAATTGGTGGCACAGTCGGCCGATTGTGCCGACGCAAGCCGATTTAGTCGGTGGGAAAATCAGGAGGATTTTCTATGGGGTAGTTCACACAAAAAAGCCACGGCGGTACACTCGAATTTTGAGTAGGGTTATTGTGAGTGAAGTTTTTTTATAATTCTCCTTCATAATTTGGGAATACACTGATTAACACATTGATTTATCGACTAAAAGAGCTAGGAATTGAAAGGACGGCGCCGGTGGTTGGGTGGTAAGCGTGACCGCCACTCATTCCAGTTGGCCTGGGTTCAATTCCAGCCGAGGTCGTTGAGATTTTTCTGAGGTGAAAAATCTGTGGTCACATCTTCCTTCGGAAGGGAAGTAAAGCCGTTGGTCCCCAGTCCTTGAAATTGGTGGATCGATATCTAGTCCAGGTAGTTGGAATCACCTCTCTGGTGTCGGTAAAGAAGAAGTAGATCCAACTTCTATACTCTTACTAACAAAAAATATCCTCCTCCCGTGATACTTGTGGAGTGCGCTGTAGTATATACGGCCTCTAGCAAAAGCAAGTGTCGGACTAACCATTCCTTCCGCGATCTACGTTCGGGCCTGGCCGGCGCTGGTATTCATCAAAACACTTTAGGATTACCAGGAGTTGCACATTGAAAGATGTTTCGCTACTTCCAAGCATAATTATCTACTGATTCCCTGTGCAACTTCAGCTAGTTCCGATCGATAACGGAGTAGCAACCAGGGGTGGTCGCACAAGCTCAAGCTCAAAAGAGATAGGAATTCAAAAATGTTCATGATTTTAGGAGGTTTGCCATGATTTTCGGAAAGTCTTTTCTAATTGTGATATTTTATTTTTGAATTCAATCTTGATTTCAGTAGCTTACTCACGATTTTCGTTATTTTTATAACGTATACACATTATCGTAGCAATTTAACTCTTTAGTTTACTCTCGGATTTTTTACTCATCGTGAGATCATCGTGAGATTAAGAGCTGTATCATAAAAGATAAAACGATCAGCCGTATCATATGAGACTTGTTTGTGGTATCCAACAAGAAAAAACTGATGGAAATGGTGAGTGAAGTGAAATGAGAAAAAAAAATTCACCCAGAGGCGAGATTCGAACCCACAACCTTCGAGACTCCGGTCCAATGCACTAACCCTTATGCTATCACTGGGATATGTTGACGTCCCAGAAAGAACATATGATTATCGCACTAGCAACGGTGATCGTACCCTGGCTACAAAGCGAGAACATACTCAATACACATTTCTCGACAAACATATGATTACGGCTTAAAAGCCAACTGTCAAAATTCTCTTTGAAAGGATACTCCGGACAAACCGTTACTGGCTAAACACAGTTCATAGCAGTTAATGAAAGAGAAAACTTTTCTCTTTCGTCTACTACCAACATTTGTGATGGTGAGTAACGGTTTGTCCAGAATGTCCTTTCAAAGAGAATTTTGACAGTTGGCTTTTGAGCCGTAATCATATGTTTGTCGAGATTTGATCTATTTAATTTCCCCCCTAGATATCAAGGCCCGGGTTTTTATTATCGTCTGGTGTCTACATTTTTAGTGCATTACCCTTGGTACTTCAGTGGGTAACAGCTAATGAAGATTGTCAACCCGGGAATTGGTATCTAGGGGGGAATTGGATAGATCAAATGTGTAGCTGCGGTTGTGTGTGATCTCGCTTTGTGGGAAGGGTACAATGACCGTCGCTAGTGCGATAATCATATGTTCTTTCTGGGACGTCATCATATCCCAGGGATTGCATAAGGGCCGGAGCCGGAGTCTCCAAGGTTGCGGGTTCCAATCTCGCCTCTGGGGGAATATTTTTCACAAAATTGCTTTCGCTTCACTCACCATTTCGATCAGTTTGTCCCATTGGATACCACAAAAAAGTCTTCAATAAGGTATTGGCACTTACGTCAAAAAACAAATAAATGAATTATTAATATCATATGGTTTTGAAAACTATTCCTCGAACACGAATTGTGACTCTGCAATGTAATATTTGAAGAACAATGTTTCTAAAGTCCCAAGATTTTGTACATATCTACTGCTCGTACTTATGATTAACAACAATTATTTAATGAAACAGTTCATAGGAAGAAGAATAAATGAATGAGTTACATTCAAAATTTTCTGAAATAATTCTCATAAAAATTTCAAGCCTATCGTAGAGTTGCAACATCAAACGAGAACTAATTTACGAATCCGTAAATAACAGCCTGGGTTCCGGAAAATTGTTCACGTTAAAAAATGCAATCAATTCGCATTTTGGAATCTATTTCACAACCATACGTTTCTAATAGAATTTGATTTTTCACAAATGCGACAAACCAGTATCGAAGAACGATATTAGTTTTCTCCGAAAAATAGTTAGCAATTCTCGCTATGACCACGAAATGTTCACGATTATGCCGTTGAAATGAACTGAACTCATAACAGTTTTTGCAACCGACCGAGACGGTTGTGCCTCCAGGTGGAAGGATTTGTTCTCGAGAGAGTGACGGAGTGCGAGACGCTGTATGCGTTATTGTGGGAGAGAGAGAGAGACCAGTTTGTTAAGTGTGAGTCGACAGTTGATACGTCGGAGGCGTGGTCAACGGCATCCTCGACAAGTGGTGTTTTGACAGCAAACCGCGGGTAGACGAATTTGCCTACCGCGGTGGCAGAGATCGACAGTGATCGTGCCTGTACACACAGAAAAAAATATAGTGTATTGGTGTCGTCGGGCAATTCTAATCGACGAGAGGGAAGCGTCACAGGTAGACCCATTTGCTCTATTTGTCTACCGCAGAAGTGGTACGACGAATAAGGAAAACAAGTGGCACTGAAAAGTGCCGCATCGACAGTGGGATTTTCGCAGCAAGCCACAGGTAGCCACATTTGTCTACCGAGGTGGTGGAAACGGAGAGAGCGCGCTTGTGGTGGTGATACCGACGAGCAGCTTAATCGGAGAGAGTTTTGAAGTGTTGCAGGTAGGACTATTTCTCTACTGAAGAAGCAACGCGACGAAGAAGAACAGCAGGTGTCACATTGTCAAACAACGGGCACCGAGTTTACAACGTAACACATGAGGTGTGTTCTACAGGTGTAACAGGTATATTTTTCATTCCTTTTTGTGATAGTTTTTCTTGCTAGGTAAAATGGATGAAGAGATGGGAGAACGAGTAACAGACCCTCCCCCTAAGCCTTATGCTGAAAATGTAAATCCGACTAGAATTAAAATTTACCCAGAGTCGTCAACGGGACCATGGATTGTATTTATTAGGCGTAAAGTAAAGGCGCTAAATATTATTCAAATTTCTAAAGATTTGACTTCGCGATTCTCGGATGTAAAAGAGATCGTCAAAGTCAATAAAGATAAAATACGCATTGTCGTTGGTAGTTTCAAACAAGCCAATGCAATTGCTTCTTGCGAGCTTTTTACGCGTGAGTATAGAGCGTATATTCCTTCAAAGGAAATTGAAATTGATGGGGTCATCACAGAATCGAGTTTGACTGTTGATGACTTAGTTAAGCATGGGGTTGGTCGTTTCAAAGACACCATACTTAAAGACGTAAAAATACTTGAATGCAAGCAATTGCATTCAGTATCACACGAAGGAGATAAAAAAGTTTATCGACTGTCTGACTCATTTCGAGTGACTTTCGCTGGGTCTGCGCTGCCCAACTATGTCATTATCGATAAGATTCGTCTCCCTGTTCGCCTTTTTATCCCTCGTGTAATGAATTGCCTTAATTGCAAACAGCTTGGCCACACAGCCACTTACTGTTCCAATAAGGCACGGTGTGGCAAATGTGGGGGTTCTCATCAAGAGGATACATGTAATGAAAATTCAGAAAAATGTTTAATGTGCGGAGAAAACTCACATGAGGTCCCTGCATGCCCCATTTATAAATTGCGTGAGGATAAAATTAAACGATCCTTGAAGGAGAGGTCTAAGCGCTCCTATGCGGAAATGTTGAAAAATGCTACCCCTAAACCCATCTTCTTAGAAAACACTTACACATCTCTATTTTCGGAACAGTCTGACTCTGACGGAGCGTGCGAAGGTACATCATTTGTTTTACCCGGAAATTCCAGAAAAAGAAAACAGTCTTCTTTTCCCAAGCTGCCAAGCAAGGGCCTTAAAATTTCTCCACCAATAGATAAACTGCGCCCAAAACCGAAAAATTCCGATTCAAAACCGAAATCAATTCCGCCCGGTTTTGGGAACGTACAATCCAAACAGAACACCATTACTGGAAATAATAAAATTTCGACTTCCTCTGAGCCTCAGCCGGGGGTAGGATTATTGAAATTTTCTGAAATTGTTGATTGGATTTTTAAAGCATTCAATATTTCTGAACCACTAAAGAGTATACTTTCAGCTTTCCTCCCAACAATTAGAACATTTTTAGAGCAGCTGATTGCTCAATGGCCCATCCTTGCAGCGATTGTATCTTTCAATGGGTAATTCACCTCCTCCAATGAAAGATTCCATCACTGTTTTACAGTGGAATTGCAGAAGTATCATACCTAAAATTGATTCCTTAAAAATTTTATTGCATAATTTAAAATGCGATGCTTTTGCTCTATGTGAAACATGGCTTACCTCAAACATTAATTTCAACTTAAATGATTTCAACATTATTCGCCTAGACCGAGACACCCCGTATGGAGGAGTGCTTCTAGGAATTAAAAAGTGCTATTCTTTCTATAGAATTAACATCCCCTTGTTTGCGGGCATTGAGGCTGTAGCTGTCCAAACGAACATTAAAGGCAAAGACATGTCTATCGCTTCTATATATATACCTCCCAAAGTTCAAATTGGACAACGTCAAATTTTTGAGGTAGTGGAATCCATGGCTGCTCCGCGTCTGATACTGGGAGACTTCAACTCGCACGGAGTATTGTGGGGTTCCCTCTACAATGATAATCGATCCTCTTTGATATACAATGTTTGTGACGAATTTAATATGACAGTTTTAAATACTGGTGAAACAACACGCATCCCCAGACCTCCTGCACGTCCAAGTGCATTAGATCTATCTCTGTGCTCGACATCACTTCGGTTAGACTGCACGTGGAAGGTTGTACCTGATCCTCACGGTAGCGATCATTTGCCAATCGTTGTTTCAATTAACAGTGAATTAGGCCTTACGAATTCAATCAATGTTCCTTATGACTTAACACGAAATATTGATTGGAAAACATACGAAACATTAATTTCCACTTCTCTTGCTTCGACAGAAGAGCTACCCCCTACCGAAGAATATGAATTCCTAGCGGGTTTAATTATTGAAGCAGCAGAACAAGCCCAAACGAAATGCAATCCTGGAATGACAATAAATAGACGGCCCCCTAATCCTTGGTGGGACAAAGAGTGCTCTGATGCATATGAAGCTAAACAAGTTGCCTACAAAGAAATTATGAAACAGAAAGGGGGTATACGTGAGAACTTTGAAAATTATTTCATTTTGCAAAACAAATTTGACAGTATACGTCGTGCCAAAAAATCTAGTTATTGGAGACACTTCGTTAATGGCTTGTCAAGAGAAACATCAATGAGTACTCTTTGGAACACAGCCAGAAGAATGAGGAATCGAAACGTGACTAATGAAAGCGAAGATTTTTCGAATCGTTGGATATTTAATTTTGCCAAGAAAATTTGTCCCGATTCTGCTCCTGCGCAGAAAATCACTCGCGATGCTCCCACAAGTAACGATTTCATAGATTCGCCCTTGACAATGATGGAATTCTCAATTGCACTCCTCTCATGCAACAATAATGCTCCGGGACTAGACAGAATTAAATTCAACTTGGTGAAGAATCTGCCTGACCTAGCAAAAAGACGCTTGTTGAATTTATTCAATAAGCTTCTTGAGCAGAACATTGTCCCGCACGACTGGAGACAAGTGAGAGTTATCGCTATTCCAAAACCGGGAAAACCAGCCTCCGATCATAACTCGTATCGACCGATTGCAATGTTATCCTGCATCAGGAAATTGTTGGAAAAAATTATCCTACGACGTCTCGACAATTGGGTTGAGGCGAACGGCTTGCTATCAGATACCCAGTTTGGTTTTCGGAGGGGAAAGGGAACGAATGATTGTCTGGCGCTACTTTCGTCAGAAATCCAACTAGCTTATGCAAAAAAAGAACAAATGGCGTCTGTGTTCTTAGACATAAAAGGAGCATTCGACTCTGTTTCCATTGATGTTCTCTCAGAGAAACTACATCAATGTGGTCTTTCACCAATATTAAATAATTATTTATACAACTTATTGTCAGAAAAGCACATGCATTTTTCATATGGCGATTTGGCAACATTCAGAATAAGTTACATGGGCCTCCCACAAGGTTCTTGTTTAAGCCCCCTTCTCTACAATTTTTACGTGAATGATATTGATAATTGTATTGTCAGCCCATGCACTCTAAGACAACTTGCAGATGATGGCGTGGTTTCTGTTACAGGACCAAAAGCCTTAAATTTACAACAACCACTGCAAGATAGTTTGGATAATTTATCAAGTTGGGCTTTGAAGTTAGGCATCGATTTCTCTACGGAGAAAACAGAGTTGGTTGTTTTTTCAAGGAAGCGTGATCCAGCTCAGCTTCAGCTTCAGTTGGTTGGTAGAACGATAGCCCAAGTCCTGACTTTTAAATACCTTGGAATTTGGTTCGATTCTAAAGGCACATGGGGAGGCCACATTAGGTATCTAATAACGAAATGCCAACAAAGGATAAATTTTCTGCGAACAATAACTGGATCATGGTGGGGTTCTCATCCAAGTGACATGATAAGATTGTATCAAACAACAATACTTTCAGTAATGGAATATGGGTGCATCTGTTTCCGTTCAGCTGCGAACACTCACATTATTAAACTGGAACGGATACAGTATCGCTGTTTACGAATTGCCTTAGGTTGCATGCAGTCGACCCATACGATGAGTCTTGAAGTACTAGCGGGAGTTCTTCCTTTAAAAGACCGATTCTGGGATCTTTCTTCTCGTTTACTTATTCGATGTGAGGTTATGAACCCACTGGTAATTGAAAATTTTGAAAGACTTGTCGAGCTTCAACCCCAAACCAGATTCATGACAGTGTATTTCAATCACATGTCACAAGAAATAACGCCTGCTAGGTATGTTCCCACATACGTCAATATACTAGATATTCCTGAATCCACTTTATTCTTCGACACGTCCATGCAAGAAGAGATTCGTGGAATTCCGGATCATCTACGCTCGCGGGAGATCCCTAAAATATTCACAAGTAAATATCAACACATAGACTGCCTTAAAATGTTTTACACTGATGGGTCACGAATCAGTGAGGCCACTGGTTTCGGTATTTTCAACAATAATTTTTCAATTTCTCTCAAACTTGCAGAACCCGCCTCTGTTTATATAGCGGAACTAGCAGCAGTTCACTATAGTTTGCAAATAATTAATACTTTACCCCCGAACCATTACTTTATCCTCACTGATAGTCTCAGCACAATTGCAGCTCTACGCTCAAAGAGGATTGATAATCACGATCCATTCTTTTTGGGGAAGATACGAGAATCTCTGAGTAACCTGACAAGAAAATGTTATAAATTTACCCTAGTGTGGCTCCCCGCCCATTGCTCTATTGCGGGCAATGAGAAAGCTGATAATTTAGCCAAGATTGGTGCACTAGATGGTGAAATATATGAAAGACCCATCGCTTACAATGAATTTTATAGCGCTTCTCGACAGAGGACACTTGCTAGTTGGCAAACATCTTGGGACAATGGAGATATGGGACGATGGCTACACTCAATTACCCCTAAAGTATCAACGAAGGCATGGTTCAAAGGATTGGATGTAAGTCGGGACTTCATCCGTGTGATGTCTAGGCTCATGTCCAATCATTATACTTTAGATGCGCATCTCCGTCGTATTGGGCTCGCTGAGGGTAATCATTGTGCTTGTGGAGAAGGTTACCATGACATTGAGCATGTTGTTTGGTCCTGCACTGAATATCGTGAAGCCAGATCACAATTAGTAGATTCTTTACAAGTCCGAGGAAGACCAATCCATGTTCCTGTTAGAGACATCCTGGCGTATCGCGATCCTCTATACATGGAACTTATCTATCATTTTCTAAAAACAGCGTCTGTCAAAATTTAATTAAATTCATCTCCTCATACTCTCATCCAAGGCTAATCATTCACCAATTAAAGGAACCTAGAATATTTAGTTTTTAAATTTAGACAATAACAGAAAAAAAAGTAAATAAATACACCCGAAAATACTAGATCAGTATGAAATACAACAATGTAAGGAAAAAAGCAAACAATAAAGTGATTTCAGTGTTAGTTTTAGACAAAGTACTAGTATAGTTAAAATTAGTCTTAAGGATTTTTGTAACGTGCTATGTAAAAAAAGAAACTGGCGTAAAAAGCTATTGCAAATGCCGTGTCAAATAAACGTATGAAAAAAAAAAAATGAACTGAACTAAAATTACATGCCTTTCAATATCAGACGATTGACGAGAACCACTCGCTTATAATGGGTCGGTCGATACAGCCAGGATCATAACCAATACTAACTGACCCGTGTAGGAAGTGGAGAATGAATGGCATCCATTAGAGAAACCGAGAGAGGTACAACATCCAGAACAAGTATGGCAGTAAGGGTTTAAAAGATGCTGAGGAAATGAGGTGATTGGAAATAATTATACCACATTAAGGAAGGTAAATTACGTTGAGCGAATGTGTAGATAATGTAGAAGGAAGAAGAGAGAATCGCCGAAATGGTTGAACTGATATTAAACGTGTTGAAAGTAGGATATGCACCTTCGTACTGGTTATAAAATGTTGAATGTGCAAAAAGATACTCCTTAATTGGAACCGTTGTACTCTGAGTTTACGGTACAAGTATAGTCAAATGAGCTTATTTCAATGCAGAATATCATACTGTCGCAGCATTTGCGTCCAAACAAGCATATGATTAGAAAGTTCTTAGTAAATGTTTTAATTTGTTATAGCTGTTACTAGGTACTATCCACAGTCTAGCATCAGTTTTAAATACAATAGGAAATAAATCCTGAATAATAGGTCCAATTTAATAGCAAACGAGATTTGACACCTCGAAGATAAATAGTTGCAGCCTTTGGAAAGTTTATTAGATAGTTTACCCTTGGGAAACGGAAGGTAAACCTTTTACTACCGGGTCCACAAGGGCAGGGCAAAGGAACGGTAAAATAAACTTATCCCTTTCTGTGAGAAGGGTGAAATCACTATATTTCGACACTCGAAGAAAGCGTTTACTCGCAAATGGCATCAAAATCAAAAGTTATTCGGTTATTTTTGGGAACTTTTTTAAATATTCCAGTACCTCAGCAATTAAATTACGCTATTGTACACTAAAATTTTGATTCTGACAACCGATGCGGGCTGAAATGTTCACGCTTTTTCATGTGTTTTTCTTATAGATTTTTCGTTGAAATATCTGTCAAATTCAGACGTAAAAAGTTACAGATTAAATACTGTACCGTTACATAACGAATAAAATACTCATCAAATAATGTAACAATTCCTCAAAAATTCCCAGTAGAACCAAGGTTATGCTTTTTTTAAGCAACTAAATTGAGCAATAACACATGTTTAACCTTAGCGTAATTCGCTTTTTTTCGAGTTAGAAAAATCTCTTTTGGAAAATTTTCTAACCCTATGTGTGGGGTTGGGAATCGAACCCAGGTGAGCTGCGTACATGGTAATCGATGTACCAACTATGCTATGCCCACCCCTGTGAATTTAATAAAGAAATGCAATTTGGATTATTCGAACGCGTTCCATTTAAAGTATCGTAAACTTTACATTTCAATGCAATAACACCGTTCGACAAAATAAAACCAAGATTGTTATTCGAATTTTCTTACAGCTGTTTTAGTCCCGCTACATACTATTGTTTTGCCAAGGTGGCAAAACATAATGCTTTTACCTTACTGGAACTTTGTCTGCACAGAACGGACTGTGCATGTGTTTACAATTCCAAATCTAGTGAAAGTTATGTTTTTGCAACATCAGCACCGCTCCGGTGGAAGAACGAATGTCCCATGGAAAACTTTCCCGTCTTTGTAGCTGTTGATTGCTTGGGTATATGCTTTATCCTTTATACATTGGTCATTAAATGTCATGCATTATTTCTACTTCCAACGAGTAAAAGCAAGGTTGGGTAATTGATTTTTTGCTGTATCTATCCACCCGTTTCAACAAGTTCCGTAGCAAGATTTATTTTTAGTAAATGTCATAAAAAATGTCATCTGTTAACAATCTTTCAAGCAATAAATTCATCATTCGGCACCCCGTACTTGAATATCAATTTTTCCTTTTTACACGTATCGTTCGTTTGATGTCTTCTGGTTCTCGTTCTGTAAACATATGTTATATACACACTTCTAGGTTATGTTCGAATGCAGAGAGCACGTGTTTTTTCGAGAAACACCACGATTATACTATCGTTTTAATAGTGTTGACGACAGATGAGGGTACTTTGCAACATTGTCGAACTGTGAGTACCTACCGAGTAAAAAAACATAACAATTTAAACTTGTTCGTTGCAGGGAAAGTGGAAATAAGGCGCATCGAGAGAGACGAATGTTGCAACTCTCCACAATGTGTGTAGAATAGGGTGTCCCAACATGACATCATGTTAAAAAAGTCATCGGGCTCACTTCTTAAATGAAAGGTTAGGGTATTGGGACCACTTTCTTCTTCGGAGTGAGTTTGCTAAAACGCTTCCTACTGGTGGCGACTTTTGATTTTTTGAAAAATGGGCCGATTTTGGATAAAATTTCAAATTTATGCCTGTTGAAGTGGTCCTGAACTGTCTTAGATTTTTTTTCAGCATTTTTTATTTTTCTGGATATCCAAACGGAGAAGTTTGGTTAGTTAGTTTGTACAAATTTTGAATTATAAGAGCGGCAGGGCCATTAAAACTTAGTAAAAAGTGAAATTCTTGGTGTTTTCAGTATTTTTTCTTCAAAACTGGGTATCTACAAAATTTTAAAAGAACAGAAAACACTTTATATAGTTGAGCCGAATTCAGGGGCGTAATTTTGCTGAAGAAAGTGAATAGCTATGGCTAATGGGGTATGAGTTATTTAAGTTTTTGTTAGATATCCTTTGACATTTTTAGCAATTTATCAAAAATAATGCTGTTCCAAAAAGTAAATCAGTTCAAATGTGCTTTGACCACACATTGTTTTTCGAAAAATAGAATGAAAATTATGAAAAATGACGTTTTCTGTACGTCTTTAGTATGTCAGGACGAGGTTTAATGGGCATCTGATGATTTTTTTTGTAACTTAAATTATGAAAATAATAACTTTGCCAATGGCGCCAAGTCTCTAATTATTTTTTGAAGAGTTAATTCTCCATAATTACTTCTAGGAGACATCTTCAACAAAACGATTGTGTCAGAAGATGCGCTGTATTCTGTTGTAAAACTTTTTCGAGGATATTTGCCCCAAATTTGACTATTTCGGAATTATGTGATCTAAACTGTTTTTCAACACTCACCTCACTCTTCTGCATTTTTCTCCACTTCAAAGTTCCTAACATGAAAATAAGACTTTATATATAAAATGTAAGTACGTTAATCAATTCAGCCTTCAAATATACGCCATAACTTGCCATTAACTTGACATATTTGTTTAATTTTAATGATTTTCAAACCCGCTAGGTGGCTATTAGTATAGAAAATATTTTTTTAAAAAATCGTCAAATGCTCATAAAAACCGATTCTGATGTACTAGAGACAAGCGAAAAACGCCATTTTTCATCATTTTCCTTTTATTTCCCTAAAAATAATATGCGGACTAAGCCCACTTAAGTTGTTTTATTTTGTAGAGCTGTGTTATTTTTATGAATATCATAAAATGTCAAAAGGTTATTTAACAAAAACGTAAATAACTTATACCCCATTGGCCGTAGCTATACACTTTCTTCAGCAAAATTACGCCCCTGCATTCGGCTCAACTATATACAGTGTTTTCTGTACTTTTAAAATTTTGTAGATACCCAGTTTTGAAGAAAAACTACTGAAAAACACCAAAAATTTCACTTTTTACTAAGTTTTAATGGCTCTGCCGCTCTTATAATTTAAAATTACAAACTAACTAACCAAAATTCTCCGTTTGGATCTCCAAAAAAAAATGCTGAAAAAATATCTAAGACAGTGCAGGACCGCTTCAACAGGCATAAATTTGAAATTTTATCCAAAATCGGCCCATTTTTCAAAAAATCAAAAGTCGCCACCAGTAGGAAGCGTTTTAGCAAACTCACTCCGAAGAAGAAAGTGGTCCTAATACCCTTACCTTTCATTTAAGAAGTGAGCCCCATGACTTTTTTAACATGATGTCATTTTGGGACACCCTAGTGTAGAAGCTGTAGTTTGTTGATTAAGGGGTTACATATCTTTTTATTTTTCAAAAAAAAAAAATTATTACTTTATCTGAAAGTACAACTTCTTAAGAATATTTTCCCTAATTTTTATAGAGATCCGAGAAATAGATCGAAAGTTACGGCGCTTCCAAGCGCACTTCGTCTACTAAGAACAATGGTAACTTAAAATTTTAAACTCGATTTTCTCGATATGTCGTTTTTTCCAAAATGGTTTTTCCGTGATCACCATTGCCGAAAAACCACTCAACCGATTTTCTTCAATTTTTTTCAATTGATCGTAATTAAGTTTTCCCGTACTTCAACGATTCCTTTTTTATTTTTGGTTTAAAGATAAGAAATTTTTAATACAATTTTAGAGCTTAAAACAGCGATTTTTTTTAGGCAAAACGTTCCCGAATGCAGGAAAAAAATATTATTTATTCAACTAATCAGGTAATTAATATACGAGGAATACTCATATGCTAATGGAATTTTTAAATTTTGGGCTTTTAGTTGATCTATTGGTTTTCAATCGTGATCACCGCAAACCTCTGAAATAAAAATGGGCCCTAACTCTACCAATTATCAATATATTTTTACAAATTTATGCTTGTTTATTTTCCTGAAAAATGTACTACCAAAATACTATAAGTTTGATGTGATGAAATCATTGCTTCATGCCTTTACGTAAATTCAAACTTTCTTGATATTTTTCGCGCAAAAAGGTATTAACCCCTTAACAACTACGAACAAGTTTTCCAACATAAAAAGCTCATATTTTGATATAATAATTTTGGTGATGAAAACTCCTAGAAGTGATTATGGAGAAGCAACTCTTCAAAAATAGTAAGAGATTTGGTGTATTCAGCAAAGTTGTTGATAATGTCATTTTAAAAAAACTTCGTAGAAAATATGAAGGCTACATAAATGCAATATATCGATATACAAAACAATATTCAAAAACATTTCTTAAATCCAGCTCTTTTTAATAAAACTTTAGAGACTACCTTAAATAGAATGTGAATTTTATTGCTTATACACAGCAGAAGAAATTTATCAATTACAGCAAGATCAGAATAACTCGTTTTAAATGTTTTGTTTCACATATGGTCGGTATTATGTCAGACCGGGCTGAGTCGCAAAACCTTAAAAAATGAGATAATCATAGCGCTAGATAAATAATTTCTTCAGCTACATTCGACTTTTAGCTGGTTTAAAATATGTTATAATGAGCCAGAATTATAGCAAATATTTATATCGTTTTTCTCGAAATCAATACAATGTCACTTAGTCCGGCCTTACCTAACACCGACCATATAGTCTAATATATTTCAATATTCTGAACACATGGAGTACTTTACAGTCATGATTCGCTTATTGGGCCACAGCCTCAAAGTAAATTTGACATGAGATTTTGACATTCAGATGCTTTTTAGTTGGACAATGGTCCAACTAGCGGAGGTCCAACTAAAAAGCGGTCCAGTTCTTTAACTCTTTAGTGTCCAACCAGCGAATCACGACTGTACTCATGCCGTTTTCAAACTTAGTTATGGAATGTCTTCAACAAAGTTTTTCTTTTCATTTTGATTATAGGAACGTTAACCATAGGGTCTTTCGGCTCTTTTTTCAGGTTAGAAAAATTTCTAACCTTATGTGCGGGGATTGGGAATCGAATCTAGGTGAGTTGCGTACTAGGCAATCGACTTACCAACTACGCTTTGCCCGCCCCATTCAACAAAGTTGTTTGAAATAGCATTTTCGAAAATTTTGCTGAAGGCATTGACTCTCGAAGTAAAGTTGATATGGGCCTTAACTTAAGTTGATTGAAGAAAATATACTTCATAATTACTTCCAGGAGGATTAACCTACAAAATTATTTTATTCGAAGATGTGTTGATTTACGTTGTGATAACTTCAAAAAAACTAAACATCCAAAGTTGACAGTTTCGAAATAATGTGATCGTGACCTTAAACAATTTTTTTCGATTAGTAATTTTACTTTTCTTCACTATGAAAGCTAGCAAGTCCATAACGAATCCTCGTATACAACATTTTATTGTACCATTCAATTGAACATTCGAATATACACCATTTACAGCCACTAACTTGAAATATTTTGAAATTTTATTATTTCTAATCCTGCTTAGAGGCTATTTATATAATTGATTACATAACAAACAAAAACCTGTTTTAATCCACCTAGTGGTGCAATTGTGCCTTTCTCATTTCTCCAAACTATGAGTCTATGGCTGGTTATGTTCGTTTCAATTATGGAAATATCTAGTACATTCTTAGTACACTTTGCACTTACACACAATGGCTTTCCAGCCACGAACCTGATGAGCTACGTGTTGACGGTGAAACACTTGAAAAAAATATACTTAATTAGCCTTATCAACATTAGCTAAGAGTGAAGGGGAGGTGTATGAGTAATAAATGGGGTGTTGGTTTGAGGGGGTGCTATGGGGGGTGATCTAAGGAGAAATTACATGGGTGGTGACCAGTGACGGGCTGGGGGTGTAACCCCTCTCCGTACACCCATAGCAACACCCCTGTTAAAATCCAGAAGCCTTATGCCAGTAAAGAGGGATTAGGTTAAAGATTTTTAGAGTGATTGCATATCCTTTCTATACGAGAAAATCAAAACCAATTAAACGATAGATAAAACGCAAAAATTAAAACAAAACATGAAAGGATAAAATGAATCTACAAAATGGAACAAGTTTTATAAAAAATAGGCCGCATTTAAAAAAATGGTAAAAATATAGAAAGGAAAATATGATTCAAAAAATATAAAACAAAATGTAAAATAAGAATACATGAAAAAATAAGGAAAGAAAAATAAACTTGTATGAAATGAAAAAAGAAACATAAAACATGCAAAAAAAAAATAAAATATAAAATAGTAGAGCAAGAGAATAAATTGGAATGAATAGATATTCTAGATTATAGGAGAATATGGTATTTTACCAACGATATTCCAAAAAATGGAAAAAAATATTTAAGTTGAGAAAGTGAAAAGATGAAAAAACTTTCTAGTTCTCGTATTTAAATAACATTTTAAAGTAAACACGAGAAATTACTATGAATCGCTTACTTCGTAGATTTTTATGTTCTCTCTTGATTTGTGGAGTTATTCAGAATTCGTTCTCGAGCCTTATTTGACCAATTGAGCACTCTAAAAGAAGGTTGCTGAGTTTTCTTCTCTTTCTAATAGATACTTTAGTAATTCATTTAGCGGTTCAACAGATTAAAATAAGTAGAAATAGAAGTCACATATTGTCCTGAAAAGATAAAAAATCGCAATTAGACGATTGATTCTTGCTTAACCGTATAGCTTAAGCAAAAAATAAACCACTGTTTTTTTTAAAACCCACACTCAAAACTCAGCCGTAATACTTTTACGGTAATAAGAAAAAAAATGCTCTAATAGCAAGACGTAATACTAAAATGGTCGCAACAAAAAATTCCTCAAACGGCAATACCAACACATTCAAATCTTCTCTGCGTAGCACTCATGTTTCATCAATTCTTATAAAATAAATATTAACGCGTTGGATTGTCTGGAAGTGTGTAACACTTCGCTTGTCATTCTATTGCGCATCAAGCGAAGCATACACAATGTAAAGACGAGTTTCTATTTTCTTTACACGACGCATTCCGTATTTGAAAAAAACCGACTTTAAATAGTGGTGGGGTATTTCGGTCGGTGTTAGATTGAAATTTCCTTTCTAAAACGGACGTCAACATCAAGGTAGCGACTGCACAAAACATACACAGTCCTTCCCGTTATTTACGGGAAGCAAAACCTACGGTTTGGATCTACGCATCCGAACCGAGGGTCCAGATCCAGACACTTGTGTGGATCTAAGCACCAAGTCTGGGCCTGCTTCAGGTCCGGACCTGGTAAGGGGAAAAGGGGATGGGCTGGAGCCAGGGACTGATCCGGGTACTGGTTCAGATCCGGGAGCTGGTCTGGATCCGGGTATTGGTCCGGATCCGAAAACTGGTCCGGATCGAGAACTGTGCCGAATCCGGAAAACGCCTATACTTTTTATTTCACCACCCAACCTAGCCAGTAAAAAAATCCGTAATTTCGGCTGCTTTCTGCCAATATTGGGGCATATTCTAGCCTAAATGTAGGCAGAAATCCGCTAGTTGGTTTGACCCGATACTAACAATATCATAGAAATCGACAGAATTATACTACATACCAACATAGCCGAGGTTAACGCATAGGGTAAAGTGCCTATTGGCACCATACTAACCAGGGTAGCCTACTAATTCATTAATGTTTCGAATGAAACTCTAGTGTTTGAGCGCAACAAAACTCGAACCGAGTGCCCCTACCATTTGACTCAATGCGTTGAACAAAGCAGACACTGCTCTAACCAACGGCTTCAAATGGGTAGGGCGACAATAGAAACATGGTGAAAATAGGCTGTAGACGTAGGACTATACTACTTAATGTAAAATATTCATTTTCTTTGTACATTTAGAGTAATAATAAATCAAATATATTTCTTTCGAATAGTTTAAGCAGAACCAATCACCATCGAATGTTACATATTGAACTAAACCTTAGTCTGAGTGGAAATGAATCACGTGAATTTCGTAAAAAAATGTTGCTAATGAAGTTTTCGTCTTAGCGCAACGAAAGCACAGATTTCTATCACCCAGGTTACGCATGTAACCGCTAACAGACAGAGATGCCACATTGAAATCTGTGTTTCAGTCAAAAATATCTTTTTACCTTCTGGGATAACTGAAACAGGAAAAAAATCAGTGAAAAAGCAAAATATTTCCAAATATCTGTGAAATTTTCATCAAAATGCCAAAAATCTGCCATCTGTGAAAAAGAATCTGTGATCAAGT
This sequence comes from Topomyia yanbarensis, assembly GCF_030247195.1. NCBI lineage: Eukaryota > Metazoa > Arthropoda > Insecta > Diptera > Culicidae > Topomyia > Topomyia yanbarensis. The sequence goes on from NC_080672.1 coordinate 391,663,308, forward strand.
CATAGAAAAATCTGTGATTATGGTGACCCTGCTAACAAATGAGATATACCTACCTACAAATTCGCCTCAATTATTGAACCCATGCACACAAATCAAAATGAGTCAACGCTGATGATGATGGGTAGAGCGAAAGAGACGACTAATACCACGACACTATGTTAACAGTGTTTGCAAATGTAGCTCGAATGTACAAGCGATTTTGTGTACGAATAATTATGTTCGAGATTATACATAAAAGTGTGCTGGAAACGAGCACAACACAAAAGAAACCATAGTGTTTGAACGAACAAGCTCGGTCGCGTCTTTGACGACACTGGGTAGCGGGTACTTTTCGGTAACAGACCACGCAATCGCGCATTGTGGTCTTAAACTCATATTCCCGCAAAGGTAGTAAACGGTGGAATGACGCATTTCGGTTGATGTTCATGTATGTGTATCACACAACCAAAAACTTTTAACGTAGGACTACGTCTTTGTTTTCGATATGGGGGTGCATTTTGCGAATTCTACAAAAATGGTATGTAACGAAAATTGGTCCAATTTTAAACGCATATAATTCAGCCGTCTCACGAAAAATTTTCAATTTTTTTACACATATCACCCGAAATACTTCTAAGAATAGATTCCAATAGATAAACCCAAAGATTTTAGATATTATGGCATTAACAATTTAAATAATGTACAACCTAGTCAAAATATCGCGCATTTACACACAGAAGATAGCGCTTCCCAAGTCCGGCACGACAGATTTGTGTACCTAGCGCGCTACGCTTCTATGAATGACGTCATCATCGACTATTTACAGAACGGATTTTTGCCGGACAAGCTCAGTTGCCTGTTGAACGGCAGGTGGAGCAGATCACTGCGCTGTGTGTTTACACTGCCAGTGTAGCTGAGTTAGAAGTCCGTAACACTGGCTGTGGAGGTATCCACAGCCAGTGTTACGGACGTGAGACGGCTGAATTATTTGCGTTTAAAATTGGACCAATTTTCGTTACATACCATTTTTGTAGAATTCGCAAAATGCACCCCCATATCGAAAACAAAGACGTAGTCCTACGTTAAAAGTGTTTGGTTGTGTGATACACATACATGAACATCAACCGAAATTCGTCATTCCATCGTTTACTACCTTTGCGGGAATATGAGTTTAAGACCACAATGCGCGATTGCGTGGTCTTTTACCGAAAAGTCAATAGAGTCTTACCCAAAAGTAATAGAAACATACCCGTCAGATTTTGGGTGCATCTACAGATTGCAAAATTTCGAATTATTAGTAAAATACAATTTTTCGAGAGCCCGGAATCCGGGTCCGGGGGGAAACATCCCGTCCCGCCTCCACAAGCGGCGGCCCTGTTAGGACCTATAACATCGTTATTCATTTGGTTTAGGTTCAGTGTGTTGTCCGAAAATAAAAACGCTTTCATGATCCAGTTTATATTATCATGTCACTCCGGGCAAAAAATTCCATAATAAATTAATAAATAAAATAAATAATAAAAATAAAATATACAAATTCCTCCTGAAATCATGGACGTCGTTCAATTCACGTCTTTTTTAGTCAATATTGTTTACACAAATCTCCAAATTATGAACTAAATGCTTAAAAACCGAGCCTATTCAACCACAGTAACCACTAACCATACCAAACATTTGAGTGTGGCGCTGAATTTTTTGGCTTGAACTAAGTTTGTGGAAATACAAATAGTTTCATGAATATGAGGTTTATTATTCGTGATTTCTGGAGCTTGGTCACAATTTTTGTAAGCCGTTTATTTTTGGTGATTTTATGAACTGATTTTGTTTGTGTGCCCATTCAATAGTGATGAATAAGAGATCTAAGTGCGTGATTCAATTCAAAATAACTGTATCTTTAACTGCCAATGAAATACACTAACTTATCCGCCTTAGTTCCAAAGCTACATACAATAATAGAATTCGCCTACCCAAGAAACCCTACCAAGCCAAAACAATTCAATTTAATAACACACTCAAGTAGCAATTTACAAGACGGCCAATCCAATCAATCATCACTGTCAGCTATTTTGCAACACAGGAAAGTCAAGTGGTTCAACATCGTTTCCGAACAGTTTCCAAACGCTCGGCCGTGTCCTAACATCACAGGCATCTGGTTGTGCTGCCAAGCCGTGTTCTATGGAAATTGCCGTTCCGATATCGATATCCAATAGCTTGTAACTCGATGCATTTCGAGCAGGCAACGACACAAATGATGTTTGTTTTTCCTCCGGTTCTCCCGTCTCGCGTTATACAGTTTTGTATTGGTCAAGCCAAGTCGAGTCGACATCAAGCAAGATACACTTTGCAGGAAGCTTCGAGGAAAATCAAACAGAGCAAGGGAAGAATGGCAATGCGGCACAACAAATATCAGCCAGTTTTTTGTTTGTGTTTGGGCTTTTGAACCTGCTGCTCGGTGAAGATAAGCTTGTATTCGAGATTGGCTTGTTTTGACTGCCTGCCGGGACTTGCGGCAGGTCCAATTCGCGAGACAAGGTAATTTCATTGAATGGTTTGCTCTTGATTGTCACACCTTTATGTGTGCTGCTAAATAGATTATTATCGAAAATATACTTTTACCATTTTTATTCATCTCCTTAAGTTGATCAAAATCCTGCCAAAAATAGAAGTTTTCGATCAATCGTTCTATCTACTTCAATTACGGTCATTCTACAAATTCTAGCACTGTAATTAAGCTCAAGATGAACCGATAACTACCTCAATCGAAAATCCAACATAGAAAAACTTCAAATCAGTAGACACATCTAATAAATCCTACGACCTTTTCCGGTACCATTGTACACATTCACGGTAATAAATCTAATTTGGGCAACCCGAAAAGGCTTTCTATCGTCCAATTATATCTTTACCGTCTATCTCTTTTGTACGCACCCTTTACAAAGCCCGAGAAGCGCGGCGGCTTCTTGACCATCTTCTAGGGAGTGTTTTTCTTACTTGCCGGTCCGTCCGTCGGCGTGCAAGCGACCTTCAAATTCTCTGGATAGTAGGCCAAATTGTACAATGATGGCGCTTGACTCCCTTCTTATAGCAGCAATGGACATAGAATTGGAAAAACGGATCGTTTGAAAAGCGTGGGGAATTAGAGCATGGATCGATTATGTGCGGCCCTTCTGAACGTAATTTATTGCCGGAGCTGGGTTTGGTGTGATTTCTATGCGTTTCGAGTAAATTCGACTGATATATTTCGTTGGTATTAGAAGACGTATTGCTTATAGAAAAGTAATAAACGTCGCAATATTTCATGAAATGAAAAATTTTAACGTGCAATCGAGAAACACTTATTTCTGCATATTTTTTTCTCTTATAGCTGAAATGACCACGCATTGCGTCACGTCATTGAAAGAGTCTTTAAGCATTCTCAAGTCCATCACGTTAGCCGCTTGAGCGAAGCTGGTGAGGCAAGTAAAAGTGAAAACATACTCTATTCGAATGCACTTGTCGTCCTATGTGCGAAAGTTAGGGCTTGACGTCTGCTTTGAAGTACCAGCACTTCGTAAGAGATGCTGTGCTAGACACACCAGGCAGCCGAGTCAATTGGACATGAACGCCTTTGTTGGCGGTCAGTCAGTTTGTCTAATCGATACACTCGTTCATCTGCGAGGGGTCCGTCTGTGCATGGCCAAGTGCACACTTTTGACGTATGTGCAAAGCACTCTTGAAAAATATTTACTCGCTGCAAATGCATATATTTATGAACTAACATTAACGTTATCGAGTGGGACTCCTTTTACAAGCCTTATGGGGCCAGTTTGTTGACAGATGTGCTTCCTACTACTCCAACTACAAACATATTTTTATCTTTCTTCTTCTTTCATTTTTTACCTTCTCCCTCTTTTAAGCGTTTTAAACGGTATTGACATAGTTAGACATTTTTGACGTTTTAGCCGATTTCAGATGTTTTTGACATTTTTAGTTTTTTGAACGTTATTTGACGATTTCAAACGTTTTTGGGCGTTTTCTGTCGTTTTAGACGTTTTTCGCCAGTTTTAGACGTTTCTGACGGTATGAATAGTTTTGCCATTTTAGAAGTTTTTCAACGTTTTTGACCTTTTTGAAAGTTTTTGACGTTTTAAGACGTTTTTCGACGCTTGTTGACTTTTTTAAAACGTGGCGTTTTAGCCGTTTAAGACATTTTACGTATTTTAAACCGTTTTAACGCTTTTACACATTTTTTGCATATTTTTCGATTGTTGTCGCCATTTTTAGACGTTTTTGAACGTTTTCGGTGCTCTTCGACGTTTTTCGGACATTTTTGCGCGTTTTCAACGGTTTTTAACGCGATTACGCGTTTTATGACGTTTTTAGACGTTTCGATAGCTTTACCCGGCTTTAGACGGTTTTGAACGTTTTTAGGCGTTCTTTGACTTTTTCGGCAACTTAAAGTAGTTTTAAACTGCATTAAAATTTTTGATATCATAGAAATTTTTAGACTTTTTTGACGTTTCTAAGTTTTAAACGGTTTTGACGATTTCAGTCCTTTTAGACCTTTATTGGCGTCTTTTGATATTTTTTAAATTTTATCCATTTTAGATATTTTTGACACTTTGCATTTTTATGCGATTTTAGACTTTTTTAACGTTATTAACCGTTTTGATACGTTTTTGGCCATTTTATACGTTTTTAACGTTTTAGTCGTTTTAGCCGTTTTTGTACGTTTTTCTACGCTGTACGACGTTTTTAGATATTTTAGAAGCTTGTTGATGGTTTTAGAAGTTGTTAACATGATCTGAGGTTAAGGCGTTATATACAAATTGTAGCGACAAAGTGAGCCAAGCTCGTGATTATTTTAAAGCATTTCACGCATTTTTTTTAGAAAAAGCGAAAGACAGCTCGTTGTTGCACTATCGAGAAAACAAGCTGAATTTAAAAAAATATTCAAGGTCGTCGGAGTTATAGCCCATCCCCGAAGCGTGTTTTTTTTATCAAAGGTTTGCGGTGAACGCTCTCCAAGCCGAATCGCTCGACTGAAATCCAAAAACTGAAAAGATTATTGAAGAGAAATGTATTGTGGTGTGCTTGAATGGATGGGCATAAAAAAATTTTCTTGCATCTTGACCAAAAAGTTTATTTTGTGGTGCTCAACATTTCAAACAAAAATTCATTGTAAAGAATAGATTTTTTTTTATGAAAAAGAACCGTTCAAGTACACGAAAAAATAAATACAAACAATAAAAAAAGTGTTTGAAAATCAGATGACTAGTTTTTGAGATATCACGTTCACCGCAGCAATACTTTTCAAAAAACTCCAATCCGAGATAATTCCGTTTAAAGTTTGGTGTTAACTTCATTCGTGGAAGAACCAGCGCGCTGCAAACAACTGTAATTTAAAATCTAGCGCTCCTATCTGGATGAAATTTCACACAGATATTTTCAAAAGTATGTACTTTCAGAATATTCAATAAAAAAATCGATTTTTTTAGTGTCAACTTTGTATATAACCCCTTAATAGACGTTTTATGGGTGTTTTTGCTAATTCTGACGCTTTCAGACACTTTGAGGCGTTTTCTGACGTTTTTGATGTTTTAGACGTTTAGACATTTTTGACATTTTTGTAGTTTTAGATTACATATTAGCCGTTTCTGGCGTTTTTAGGCATTTGTGACATTTTATGGCGGTTTTAGACGTAATTAGTCGATTTTTGGCGCTTTGCGACGTTTTTAACCTTTTTGACTTGTTTTACCTTTTTGATGTTTTTGACAGTTTTAGACGTATTTAGATATTTTGATGTTATTAGCCGTTTCCGACGTTTATAGCCGCTTCTGTACGTTTTCGGCGGTTCTATACGTAATTGACATTTTTGTGGTTTTTGACGTGTAGCCATTTTTAAACGTTTTTCTACGTTGTAAATTTTTAGACAATTTTGACGTTTTACTCGTTATTAACGTTTTTAGTCGTTTTATCCATTTTTGACAATTTTAGCCGTGTTTAAGCATTATCTAACTTTTTAAACGTTTTCCGAAGCTTTTAGATATTTCTGAATGTTAGGACGTTTTTAGACGTTTTTCGACGAGTTTGACTGTAGAAATTTTTAGAAGTACTTGACGTTTTGAACGTCTTTGATATTTCTATCCGTTCTTAGACATTAGATTAACGTGTTTAGGGGCTTTTCTAACGTTTTTGACGTTTTCTAGTCGTTTGGCGTTTTTTGACGTTCTGAAACTTTATTGATCATTTAGCCGTTTCAGATATTTTCGAATTCTTTAGATTCTTTGGAAGTTTTAGTTTTGGGCGCATGAGACATTTTCTGACGTTTTAGACGTTATTAACTGATTTTTACATTTTTGAAGTTTTAGATGATTTTGATCTTTTTTGACGTTTTTAGCAATTTTTTGACGTTTTGACGTGTTGAAGCATTTTTCGACGATTTTGACATTTTTTTACGTTTTTAGTCGCTTTTTTACGTTTTTTTGATGTTCAGATGTTTTTGACCTTTTCAAACGTTACACGGGTGAGTTTCGGCTTCGCTTCATCAGAAACCGACACTAACTTTTTGTCGGAATAGATTAGCGCCGGCTTGACGCAAATCCCGTATAACTACATCACACTTTGTGTTTCAATTGAACGACTGATCAAACGTGATGTCCCGTCCGAGCAGAAGTTCTATTTATGCCGATAAGACACAGTGAAGCCGGAACTTGTCTTGGCTTAGCAGGCCTATGCGAAAGCACTATTCTATATAAAATATAATAAAAAAATTCGCCCTAGTGAGAAATTTTGGTGTTTACCCATTTTTCCTCCTCTCCTTAGGGTGAAATATAGCATAGTTTTTAAACGTGTTTTTGACAATTCAGACGTTATTTTTCTGAAATTGTTTGACGTTTTTAGCCGTTGTGCAAGGTGTTATTGACGTTTGCAGACGCTTTTATTGATGTTTTAAATGTTTTCGACCTCTTGAACGTGTTTATTGACACGCTTTGGACATTTTTAGCCGCTTGTAGCAATTTGAACCGTTTTTTGGCGTTTTAGCCGTGCTTGACGTTTTAGTCGTTTTGAAGTTTCAGCCTTTTTTCTGTTTTGTAAGACGTTTTTAGACGTTTCTGACATTTCCGACGTTTTAAGATGTGTTATTGAGGTTAATAGGTGAGTAGTTTTGTGGATGATTTAAGACGTTTTTAGACAATTCTGACGTTTTCTGACGGGTTTAGTTAGTTTTAGTGGTTTTTTGGAGCCTTGTGACGTTTTAAACCTTTTTCAACGTCTTTGACAGCTTTAGATGTTTTAGACTTTTTGACATTTGCCGTTTTCATACATTTCTAACTTTTTTAGCTGCTTCTGCAAGTTAAAAACCGTTTATGCGTAATAGGGATCCTTAATTTGAAAAAAAAATTGCGTTGGTTTTTCATATGTGTTGATAGCGGGTGCCCTTACGATTATACTCATATTGTTTTTTTAAACCTCAATTATGTTTTTCTGATTTTTTAATTTAAAAAAACAAACAAACTAAATTCAGCTAATAAAAGTGAAAGTTGTCCTACTAAATGACGTATCGGAAAACATATTCGTTCGCCTTATTGTTAACCGGAACAGCTCCCTACACAATATGATCCAGTACTTTTGCAATCCAACCATTAACCTAGACTCATGCATTCAATTGGACCAATCAAAAAATGACGCCCATATTCACTGGATAACACGTTCCATGGCGACATGACAGGGAACTCTCGTTTTATGGGGAAACTTACTCTCATTTAGCATGTGTACTACACACTACAAATTAGGAGTGACACTTGATCGTTGGGGATATTTGATTCCTTGACCAAATCTCAGAATCTATACACAAAAAGATACCACAATACGAAAAGAAAATGAAATATTTAGTCGCTTATGTCGTTTAAAAAACAAATCTAATGTGAATGTATCACATACGTCTCCCAACCTTTGAACGGAACGGATCGTTATATTTCACAGTGGTGTTTGGTGTGTAAATTTTAGTGAGTCAAGGTCATCCTTTGTTCGTTCGTTAGCTGCCGTTCTGCTGGTGCCGAAAGTAAATCCAGCACATTGTTTTCGCTGGTGCGGAACAATCGACGTTGTTTGCAGATAAGTTTTGCTTTATTTTTTTCCCTCGTTTGCTTTCTTTCCTTTTCCCTACTTTTACTCTACCTTGTAATCAAATAATAAGACACATTCCCGTTTATATAACGCTCTGCCCTCGTGCTTAAATGGCCGAGGGCGAAATACCATCTGATGTAATCATGGAAGTCCCTGATCCCCCTAATACTCGCATTGCTCCCCGTATAAAGCAGTACCCAGAAGGTTCCTCTGGGCCATGGGTGGTATATTTTCGGACCGGAGAGAAACCGGTTAATATTTTAAAACTTTCTCGAGATCTGACTGCTAATTACCCGGCCGTAACTCAGATAACACGTGTTCGGGCAAACAAGATACGTGTTCTAGTGAATGATCTCGGGCAGGCAAACGCGATTGCTTGCTGTGAGCGCTTTACGCGGGAATTTAAAGCGTACGTGCCTTGTGTGGCCTGTGAAATCGATGGGGTAGTGTCCGAACCGGGCCTGAAATGCGAAGAACTGTTGGAGCACGGGGTTGGCTGCTTTAAGGACCCCTCTCTTGAACAGATTAAGATCTTAGAATGCAAACAATTGTATACCGCAAACACCGAGGGAGGTAAGACTACCTACTCTCTATCAGGCTCGATTCGGGTGACATTCGCCGGGTCCTCTCTTCCCAACTACATCCTCCTTGACAGGGTTCGCCTACCAGTTCGCCTGTTTGTACCGCGAGTCATGAGCTGCAGCAATTGCAAGCAGTTGGGCCACACAGCCACATATTGTGGAAATAAGAAACGATACGGCAAATGCGAAGGAGAGCATGAGGATGACTCTTGCGACAAAGAAACTGAAAAGTGTATTTGCTGCGGGGGCCCTTCACATGCTCTTAAATCATGCCCTGCGTACAAGCAGCGCGGGGATTAAATTAAGCGCTCCCTTAAGGAACGCTCAAGGCGTTCTTATGCAGAAATGCTAAAGAATGCTTCGCCATCTGTCCTGTCCGAAAATCCCTATGCTGGTTTGGCTAACGTTGAGCAAGAATCTGACGACCCACGAGAGGGAACATCTTTGGTTAACCCAGGGGAATCCAGGAAGAGGAGAAATCCAGCCTCCCCTACATTGCCCCGTAAGGGTGCCAAGGTGTCGTCCACTCAGAGTGCGCCATCTACAACCAATAAATCCAACGGAAGTGATGCACAAAAGCCGAAGCAATTTGCTCCAGGACTTGGAAATATTAATTCTAACAAGGAGTACCCACCACTTCCAGGGACATCAAAAACCCCAAGTGTCCCCTTTTTTCAAACAGATACTCAGTCCAGTAGCGGACTAATGAAATTTTCTGACATAGTGGACTTCATTTTCACAGCTTTCAATGTTACTGATCCTCTTAAAAGCCTTCTGATACGTTTTCTCCCTATAGTGCAAACATTTTTGAAGCAATTGACTACTAAATGGCCCCTCCTTGCAGCGATCGTATCCTTCGATGGCTAAGTCATCGAACGAGGTCACCGATTCGATCACTGTTCTACAGTGGAACAGCAGAAGTATCCTCCCGAAAATCGATTCCTTTAAATTTTTACTAAATAGTTTAAAATGTGATGCTTTCGCATTATGTGAAACTTGGTTAACTTCCGATATAAATCTCAACTTCCACGACTTTAATATAATTCGTCTGGATCGAGAAAACCCCTATGGAGGAGTACTTTTGGGGATCAAAAAGTGCTATTCTTTCAACCGAATTAACCTCCCTTCGACACCAGGCATTGAAATTGTCGCTTGTCAAGTTCTAATCAAAGGTAAAGACCTTTGCATTGCTTCCATCTACATTCCTCCTAGAGCCTCGGTAGGGCACCGAACGCTTTGTAATATCACGGAATCCTTACCGGCACCGCGGCTAGTTCTGGGATACTTTAACTCGCACGGTACGGTATGGGGCTGTCTTCATGATGATAATAGATCAACATTAATCCAAGATCTTTGCGATAATTTCAACATGACCATCTTAAACACGGGAGAAATGACGCGGATTCCTACACCACCAGCACGCGCAAGCGCGTTGGATTTATCGCTTTGCTCGACATCGCTACAGTTAGATTGCATGTGGAAGGTGATCCCTGATCCCCACGGTAGCGATCATTTGCCTATCGTGATTTCAATTGCTAACGGTTCAAGACCATCGAAAACAATCAATGTCTCGTATGACCTCACACGGAACATTGATTGGAAGAGTTACGCGACCGCGATATCCGTTAAAATCGAATCCACTCAAGAACTTCCTCCGGAGGAAGAGTACAGGTTTTTGGCTGGCTTGATTCTCGACAGTACGAATCAAGCTCAGACTAAACCAGTACCCAGCGCGAATACCCCTGGACGGTCTCCCACCCTGTGGTGGGATAAAGAGTGCTCAGAGCTGTACGCGGAAAAGTCCACTGCATATAAGGCCTTCCGGGAAGACGGGTTACCCGCTAGCTATCAGCAGTACGCGTCGCTAGAAAGGCGAATGAAGAGTTTAATGAAAGCCAAAAAACGCAGTTATTGGCGCCGGTTCGTCGACGGGTTAACGAGAGAAACAGCGATGAGCACTCTTTGGGGTACGGCTCGACGTATGCGTAATCATAATAGTACCAACGAGAACGTGGAATATTCAAACCGTTGGATATTCGCTTTCGCCAAGAAGATCTGTCCGGACTCTGTCCCGGTACAGAAAACGTACCGCGCCGCGTCTTCTCACGATACCGCGAACGAAACACCGTTTTCGATGGTGGAGTTCTCACTTGCTCTCTTATCGTGCAACAATAACGCCCCAGGGTTAGACAGAATCAAATTCAACTTGCTGAAGAATCTGCCTGACACTGCAAAAAGGCGCCTGTTGAATTTATTTAACAAGTTTCTTGAGGGTAACATTGTCCCTTATGAATGGAGGCAAGTGAAGGTCATCGCCATCCAAAAACCAGGAAAACCAGCCTCCGACCACAACTCGTATCGGCCGATTGCAATGCTGTCCTGTATTCGGAAGTTGTTCGAGAAAATGATCATGTTTCGCCTCGACAATTGGGTTGAAGCAAATGGCTTACTGTCAGATACACAATTTGGCTTCCGCAAAGGCAAAGGGACGAACGATTGCCTTGCGTTGCTTTCTACAGAAATCCAAATGGCCTATGCTAACAGAGAGCAGATGGCATCAGTCTTCTTGGATATTAAGGGGGCTTTTGACTCAGTTTCTATCAACATTCTGTCAGAGAAGCTGCACCAGCATGGTCTTTCACCAATTTTAAATAACTTTTTGCTAAACCTGTTGTCTGAAAAGCACATGCACTTTTCGCATGGCGATTTAACAACATCGCGATTTAGCTACATGGGTCTTCCCCAGGGCTCATGTCTAAGTCCCCTGCTCTACAATTTTTACGTGAATGACATTGACGATTGTCTTGCCAATTCATGCACGCTAAGGCAACTTGCAGACGACGGTGTGGTCTCTGTTACAGGGCCCAAAGCTGCCGTCTTGCAAGGACCATTACAAAATACCTTGGACAATTTGTCTGCTTGGGCTCTTCAGCTGGGTATTGAGTTCTCCACGGAGAAAACTGAGTTGGTTGATTTTTTCTAGGAAGCGTGAGCCGGCGCAACTCCAGCTTTTATTAATGGGTGCAACGATCAACCAGGTTTTCACATTTAAATATCTCGGGGTCTGGTTCGACTCTAAAGGTACCTGGGGATGTCACATTAGGTATCTGAAACAGAAATGCCAACAAAGGATCATTTTTCTCCGAACAATAACTGGAACATGGTGGGGTGCTCACCCAGGAGACCTGATCAGGTTGTACCAAACAACGATATTGTCGGTGATGGAGTACGGGTGTTTCTGTTTCCGCTCTGCTGCGAACATACACTTCATCGAACTGGAGAGAATCCAGTATCGTTGCTTGCGCATTGCCTTGGGTTGCATGCACTCGACCCATACGATGAGTCTCGAAGTGCTGGCGGGCGTTCTTCCGCTAAAAATCGATTTTGGGAACTCTCATATCGATTGCTCATCCGATGCGACATTCTGAACCCGTTGGTAATTGAAAACTTCGAGAGACTCGTCGAGCTTAATTCTCAAACCCGTTTTATGTCCTTGTACTTCGACTACATGGCACAGAGCATCAATCCTTCTTCGTACAATCCCAACCGTGTCCGTTTCCTAGATACTTCTGATTCTACTGTATTCTTCGACACATCCATGAAGGAAGAGATTCGTGGAATCCCGGACCATATACGCCCGCAGGTGATCCCCAATATATTTTATAATAAATTCCGAGAAGTCGACTGCGACAAAATGTTTTACACTGACGGATCAAATCTCGATGGGTCCACTGGCTTCGGTATCTTCAACAATACTATCACCGCTTCATTCAAGCTCAATGATCCCGCTTCAGTTTACGTCGCAGAGTTAGCTGCAATTCAGTACACCTTTGGGATCATCGACACTCTGCCCACAGATCACTACTTCATCGTTTCGGACAGCCTCAGCTCTATCGAGGCTCTTCGTGCGGTGAAGCCTAAAAAGCAATTACCGTATTTTCTGGGGAAGATACAGGAGTCCTTGTGTACGTTATCTGAAAAATCTTATCAGATTACCTTTGTTTGGGTCCCCTCTCATTGTTCTATCCCGGGCAATGAAAAGGCCGACTCATTAGCAAAGGTGGGCGCATTAAATGGTGACATATACGAAAGACCAATCTGCTTCAACGAATTTTTTAGTATTTGTCGTCAGAGGACGCTCAACAGTTGGCAAACCTCGTGGAGCAATGGGGAACTTGGACGATGGCTACATTCGATTATCCCAAAGGTATCAACGAAGCCTTGGTTCGGGGGGATGGATGTGGGTTGGGATTTTATTCGCGTAATGTCCCGACTTATGTCCAATCACTACACCATGGATGCGCATTTGCGGCGTATTGGGCTTGCGGAGAGTAGTCTGTGCGCTTGTGACGAGGGCTATCACGACATCGAACACGTTGTCTGGGTGTGCGCCGGGTATTGTGACGCCAGGTCTCAGTTAAAGGAATCCCTTCGGGCCCGAGGTAGACCACCCAATGTACCAGTCCGAGATATGCTGGCAACTCGTGATTTCCCCTATATGTCCCTTATTTATACCTTCATAAAAACGATAAATATCCCAATTTAGCCCCTCTCTTTTATTTCTCGATTTTAGAGTTTCCTCCTGCCTTGTGGAACCGATCAGCTCCAGAGTGCCACTATGTAACCGCCATCGCCCTTACCACTACGCCTGCATAGAAGGAAACTGAAGCGAGAGCGACTCGAGGTCCAATGACTTTTGAAGGATTCCCCGCGGGTCCGAAGAATACCATCCGCCAATCCGGTACTCGACGACTTACTATACTGAGGCGCAAATTTGATTCGCTGATCCCCCTCCCCCCCCCCCCCCCCGCCGTTCGAGCGAAAGTTGCAAGTTTTGCTCTTCTTTCCCTGTCTCTCCCCTGTCCTTGATACAACTGCTGCTACACTGATGCGGAAATAAGCCACCCTTTGAATATCTTGACCAAGCATAAGTTTTAGTTAAAAAATTCAAATTAGTATTCTGTATTCCTAGTTTTAAGATAGCTATAATTTTTACTCTTTATTGAAACTCTTGTCCTCCATCTTGTAAATAGAATTGAATCCCTAGTTTTAAGATTTCTGTGAAATTTCTCATAAATATTTGTTCCCCCCTTTTGTGTACTAAACTATATTGTTAGTTTTAAGATAACCGTAAAATATTTCGTAAAATACTATTACTCCCCCTCTTGTATATCAAAGTGAATCCCTTGTTTTAAATTTTTTCATAAAAAAATCTTTTGGCCCTCTTTTGTATATTGAATCTTATTTCTAGTCTTAAGATAGCTGTAAACTTTCTTTTCCTTTGTAAAAAAAATATTTCAACATTGTAACCTCCTAGTTTTAAGATATCCAAATGTAAAAACAAAAGCATTTGGCACCGCCAAGCTAACGCATTTGTGCCTATCAAATAAACGAAATGAATAAAAAAAAATCTAATGTATTACATTTGGTTTGGAAAAGTTGTATAATATTTTAGAAAATATGTGTTTAAATCCATCCCGAAGATCTTTTTACAATTTTTTTGAACGTTTGTATTTTCGAGTACAATTACTTTCTAAGCGTTGTTGTCTATAAAAACACGTTACATCGAATATAAAGTTTCACAACACATACAACAAAATTTAAATTTTGTTCACCTCATACGACAGGTATCCCAAGTAACAATTGAAGTTTTATAGCACGCTACAAGTACAATCTAAGTTTTATCAGTGGCTATAAAACTACCATAACACCTCAATTGTTACTAGGGATCTTTGATCCCTGTAACATTGGGTATTCTGGACCCCTATCATTTGTTCTCTCAAACACTTTTGAAATGTATACAAATAGTTAAAACATAATTTTCATAAAGTACCTGGCACTATTAATTGATCCAAAATGTTTTTGCCGTGAACAAATTATGGTATACGTTATTAAAGTTTGATAAAGCCAGTTGAACAGCACTGATTTACCGCAAATACTTGTCTAGACTTTCTAATGTGGCTAAAGTTCGTCTTGCATCTATAAGGTAGTCTTATTAATTAATTTGTCAGGATAGGTGATTAGCTGAACTTTTAGAGCGAGTAAAGGCGCTATAACCTAAGCTCATTAGCCAGGGCAGGGCTAAATACTTCTGTCCCATCCAATCCCAGGAACCTAGGACCAAAGGAGTGACATTAACCCTCTTAGCCAAGTCACTCTCAACGATTTATCAAATCCCCATCAAATTGAAACAATCGGTACGGTTGTCCACGTTTCTTCCTTATTCAAGGTTTGAAATAGTTCGTTGATTAAATTCCTCATTATATGAATAATTTAATTGCCGTATAATTTTGAATCATCTTCACTTTGTAAGCTGCACAGTTGGCCTGGCCACTTTAATGATTGTCACATAGGGTGATGAGCTCATTTTCACCATACTAAGCAAGGTGCCTCACTAATTCGGTAATTTCTTACCTTATAATCAATAGAATGCATAAATATCGACATCAACCGCTTTGCTTCGTTGTTTAGAACCAATATAATAACACAAATGCGTTGAAAACAGTAAAATTCTCGTGTTTGGGCACAATGAAAACTCGAATCGAGTGCCCCTATTGTTGCGCTACCATTTGACTCAATGCGTTGAACAAAGATGGCAGACACTGCTCTAACCAACGGCTTCAAATGGATAGGGTGATAATAGAAACATGGCGCAAGTAGGCTCATCACCCTATCATATGTACCACAAACATTAATATTGACAAGAAAAATTGTAGGCGAACGTCTGCAATTTTCCAGGATCTCTACGTGTATTGGCTGTGTATGAGTAGACTAGACTAGACTAGACTAGACAGGATAGGTGATTAGCTGAACTTTCGTGTCTATTGGTCATAGTGTTCTTTGTTTCTTTAGCCGTAGTAGGCATTGAATCAAGTTACCACATGGTTTTGCAAAAACCTCGTTTTAGCATGATTTGCAAAACTGTTCGTATTACTGACACACTGATAGAATATATTCGTAAATCGCTACGCATTAGTTTCGTACAGATAATTTTCAAAAATTTTCGAATTTTTCGTACATATAATGAATCGTTCGTAGTTCTATTGAAACACATTTATTTTTTATTACGAGTTTTTCGTGAAAACCACGAAACGACTTTCATTGGCTTATTACGAAACAGCTTCGTTCGGCAAACGAATTGTTCGCTGCTATATACGAATATCTTTATAATATTTACGAGCACCATTCGTCGAACGGTCAACGTCAACAGAGCTTCAATATGGAGTCATTGTTGCTATACGCCATATAATTGTTGATGATCACGACGGCCTCGGTCTGACTATTTAGTATCCGGGTCCACCGGTTTCAGGAAGATTTTCTAAACCTCTTCCGCTTCTAGTTGATCCAGAATCTGGAGCAGTACGGATTCAGTTGAGCCATCGCAAACTCACTCGATGGTTTTGCATGAATAATTTTGAGTTTTTCTCTGCCGGAGCAATGTCAAAAGAATATGCTATTAAATACGAAAACTTCTCTTAGATTAACGAAATAAATTCGTGCGACCAACGAGGTTGTTCGTAATATACATAGACGTTTATTAAAATAAACAAAACATTTCGTTTCATTCACGAAAATTAACGTCGTTTTCAACGACAAGATTCGTGCAATGTACACTAAATAAGTAAAATTCACGAGAACTTTCGTTCATCAAGCGACCATTTCTTCATATCACAATAAAATCGATTTTGGCAGATCTGTTTTTTAACTAAAAAAATCGGTGTTGTCAAACATCGATCCCAAAGAATCGAATGAAAAAATAAGAAGATAATAAATACGAAAACTTTTCTAATATGAACGAAATGAATTCGTGCGACCAACGAAGTCGTTCGTAATACACACAAACATTTATTAAAATAAACGAATGATTTCATTTCATTCACGAAAAATAATGTCGTTATCAACGATAACATTCGTGCCATGTACACTAGAAAAGTAAAAGTTACTAAAACTTTTGTTCATCAAGCGTCCATTTCTTCACACCACAATCTTTCTAGTACTCAATAATGATGAGCAGGTTGAAATAGAATCGAATTTGCCAGATCGTTTTTTTTAATTAATAAAAAATCGGTGCTGTCAAACATTGATCCTAAAACATCGAATGTGACAAACGAAATCGTTTGTAATATACATAAACGTTTATTAAAATACACGAAACATTTCGTTTCGTTCACGAAAAATAATGTCGTTATCAACGATTACATTCGTGCAATGTAAATTAAATAAGTAAAATTTACGAAAACTTTCGTTCATCAAGCGGACATTTCTTTGTACCACAATAAAATCGATTTGGCCACATCAATTTTTTTAAATACAAAAAATCTATGTTGTCAAACATCGATCCCAAAAGATCGACTGAAAACAATAAGAGGATAATAAATACGAACACTTTTCTAAGATAAACGAAATTAATACGGGCGACCAACGAAATCGTTCGTAATATACACAGACGTTTATTAAAATAAACAAAACATTTCGTTTCATTAACGAAAAATAATGTCGTTATCAACGATAACATTCGTGCAGTATACATTAA
Source organism: Topomyia yanbarensis (assembly GCF_030247195.1). Lineage (NCBI taxonomy): Eukaryota > Metazoa > Arthropoda > Insecta > Diptera > Culicidae > Topomyia > Topomyia yanbarensis. The sequence continues at coordinate 391,680,510 of NC_080672.1, forward strand.
ACGTGTAAAATTTACGAAAGATTTCGTTCACCAAGCGGCCATTCTTGTTCATGAAATGAACGAAACCTACTATTTAGAATGCACGAAAATACTTCGTTGCAGAAAACGACGAATGAATTCGTGTATTGTATGGTCGATTTCATTATATTTACGAATTTATATTATCATTGCAGGTTTCTATAGTATTTGGATTTACACATTATTCATAGCTCTTACAATTCGATTTGACTACAAAATGTTGAATTTGGCAATTAAAATTTTTATTTCATTAAAAAGTTATGAGAAAAAAACTTACTCTTGGCCCTAGCGACTTTGGTCCATACATTGAGTTGGACCAATAAAAAATAACGCTTATATCCACTAAACAACACGTTCTATGGCGACATGACCGGGAACTCTAGTGATATGGAAGAATTCACTTTTTTCAAGCATATGAACCGTACACCGAAAAATAAGTATCAGATTCGTGGTCTGTGCGTGATCATCTAAAAATACACGCGAATATGAAAAAGGACACACGGTTATCAAATTTATTTATTCACGCGAAGTAACATACACGTTAGCACACGCGACATTCAAACCCACACGCGATCGAACACGATAACGTACAAACGCTCGAGCAGTTCGCGATTATACACGCAATCACGCAGTCTCTACGCCCGCACAATGTACAATGAAAATCACATTCGGAATCGCGGCCCGCTGCAATTTACCTCAAGCAGTCTTTTAATGGGTGACATTTCCCGTCTCTCGTCTGCAATTGTAGTGAGTGTTTCTAGCTCTACAGCTTCCGTATTTACAACTCTCGAAAAAAAAGTTCACCTTCATTCCTGACGGGAATTGAAATATCTTTCGCACTTGAATAATTTAGCATTCAAGGAATATGGTAGACAACAATGACAGTGATGGAACACTTGTACTTGCACATGTGTGATTTTCAACAGGTCCTGGCTTACAACTCTGATACGTTGGGTGTTCTTACTCGGCCTTTAGGGAGTCTTCTAGTCTACGTCACTGTTTGCGTTTATCCTCCGGCTTCCAATGCTACACAAGCTGATGCTGATTTCAAAGTGATTGCAGTACATACATAAGTAATAACCGGTTCGGTCACAGACCAGTGGCTTCGAAGAGAAAGTCTGCAGTCAAGTTCAAATACTTCAATGTCACGCAAATTGTTTCACTCTATTGAAGGAAAGGGACATATCATCTGTCACATCAAACAAGCTAATCGGTCTGGTATGAACCGATACGGGTCCACTGGTAACAGTACATAAATAGAGAAGGCATCGGGTACATTCGAGGTATCTATATATCACTTGCAGCAAATAACTCCACGGCAGCAGCAAATAATCGCCCGTTGTTGTCAGCCAAAGGCATAAGGTAATTAGTATTGCATGCAAGCGATCAGTCAAGTGTCGGCTAGACTGGACCGAGTGTGCGTTACGAAATGACCTTTTATGGACAATTTTACACGCATAAAAAACAGGCAATCTATCCGTTGACCGAGACAAACCACCTTAACTTCTTAGATAACCTCGTTAAATTTTACGCTAGAGGATATTTGTACTAGACTAACAGACAGCCGAACATAGTTTTTTTCTCTCATACAGAAATGCATATAGATAGTCATTTGAAATCAACTTTTTGTTTGCTTCCCGAGCTCACTTCAAATCAATTTAGACAAAGCAATTATCATGCTAAAAGCTTTCGTGCGAACCTCGAATCGTGGCTCCATTTAATCTCTGAAATAAATCGAACCAAACAGAAAAAGTTTTACTGAAAGCGATAAACCCTCGATTTAATTCTGGTATCGATTGGTCCCCGGTTGCGTGCGTGATGTTTTTTTTCGGGTCCCCACTATACCCGCCAATCATTGGTAAACCAGTTTAATCACAAACCGTAATTACGGTCCACAGATGAACACCACGAAGCGTTTTTTTTCGACCCCAGAGGGAGAAAGAGAGACCAAATATAAAAATTCGATGGAATAAAAATACCTATTCGGCTTGGCGTTGATCATCTGCGGTTCTGCATGGCGGTCGGTGGTGAAGTCATGGTTGGACGTGCGCTTTTAATTAAACCAACCACTTCTCGCAAATTGTGTTCGAAATATTGACGGGATGGATAAAAAACAAAGATTATACCGAAAGGAGGGAGGCTAATTTATGTAAGAATAAAAATCAAACCCGACATCGCATTTGATTGCTCTTTGTAGATGAACTTTGAGGATAACTAGTATGGTATCGAGAAACAGTAATTCTAAAAATAATTGAATAAAGCATTCCACTTCAAATTTGGAGAGTTGAAGGTATCTAGAGAAGATGCTAATGTCAGTAGCACCGCTAGTGAAACGGCGGCGAAATAAAAGCTCAAGTATACGGTTTCACCTGATGGTACCAAGGCTTTACTTTGCAAACGGTAACCAACCAATAGAGTATCGTAAAATAACTTGCAATCAATGTTGATTATACATCGTGCCATCTTTGCTATAGTGAGCCAATCGTCCATAATAATATGCAGCAATTAATCACCGCCGGTGAAACTGACTACCTGCTGTAACCTCAACACTCATTACCTCAAGGAGGCTGGGAGGTGAACTATGAGGTCCGTTAAATGTGATGAGACTGTAGCTTGACTAGAGTAAAATTAGTAGCATTAGGTGTTCAAACCGATTTTATGAGCAGTAAAAAATAATTAAAATTTATAGTAGTTCCGCTTAGAAAACAGCCGATGTAAAGCTATTTTGATTTTTGCTTAAGATAAAATTATTATGCCAGTATGGAACGTACTTTTTTAAACACTTAATAAACAATAACTGCGGTCATTTCATTGGATGTTGCTAAATTGCAAAAGAAAAATACAACATGTTTTAATAATTCAACAATTAAATAATGCCACAAATGCAACACAATATGAAATTGAGAAGTACTGCCGTCCTGGTATTCCACCACCCAGAAGAAACAAGGATGTACCGACAATTTGTGGTTCATTTGGAACTGAGGACACGCCTAGATTTGGACGCTGAATGCAAATGATCCTTTCAGAAGAACCGCAAGCAAAAAGGAAATATCGAGTCGGTTCGGATTTCGAGCGTCTCTTGAATATTCTAACATGTGCGTAGAAAGCATGAAGAACAAACGATCGATCCAACAAGAGAAGGCAATTTTCCTGGTAAGGATCAGTAGTTGGTCAACTCAAACGTGGTATAAACTTTAGACACTTATAGTAAGGGCCGGACGGTATACAAATGCTAGTGATTTTTTTAAACAAGGATTGATCATAGGACGTTACAAGTCATTAAAGTGTGCAAATTTGGACTTCTCTGTCTGAGGGCTATAATTGTACTATTGAGAATTGTTTTTTTTATTCCGTTAGCTTAGCGGTGCCATTTTTTTACATTTTAAATATCTTAAAGCTAGGAGGCTACAATGTTGTATTTTTTTATATTAAGAGAAACAACTTTACAGCTTAAAACTAGGAATATAATTCGATATACAAGATGGGGGAGATTTGTTTTAATTAAACAAGCTACAGCAATATTAAGGGGAAGTTCTCATTCAAAATTTTCAAAAATTAGGTTTTGTTTTTTTGCCTTTCCCATATAGAAAGGTTATGCAATCACTCTGAAAAACGTCAACCTAATCCCGGCCCGGAGGGCCGAGTGTCATATCCCATTCGACTCAGTTCGTCGAGATCGGAAAAAGTCTGTATGTGTGTGTGTGTATGTATGTATGTATGTGCGTATGTGTCAAATAATGTCACTCATTTTTCTCAGAGATGGCTGGACCGATTTGTCCAAACTAAGTCTCAAATGAAAGGTGCAACCTTCCCATCGCCTGCTGTTGAATTTTGGATCGATCGGACTTCTGGTTCCGGAATTACGGGTTTCAGAGTGCGGCCACACAGAAATTTCTCATATAAACTATAGGAAAAATTAAAAATACTATTTTTATTTTTGATGCTAAATGTGTTCAAGGTGCATGAAACGTCGAGATTTGATGCAAACTCGAAAAAAAAATTTGACGACGATTCACTTTTTTGGATTTTGGCATATTTTTGCCTTTCTCATATAGAAAGGTTATGCAATCACTCTGAAAAACGTCAACCTAATTTTTTTGTGTCGCATAAGGTTTCTGGATTTTAACAGGGGCGTAGTTGATGGTTTACGGAGAGGGGTTACACCCCCCCCCCTCTACTGTTCACTCCCCTCCCTTAAAATTCTCCTTAAATCACCCCTCAGACCACCACCCCATCCAGCCCTCATACCCCTCCCTTTCAACCCCATCATCTTTAAACCACCACTATATTACAAAGCATACCAATTTAAGCTGGGGAGTCGTTCGTTCATGGGACTTTCGCCCTCCTCACATACCCACCCCCGCATGACAAAATGAGTTAGCAAGCAGATAACATTGATCTAATGCTGATTAGGCTAATGAAGTATGATATTTTTTTGTTTCAAGTGTTTCACCGTCGACACGTAGCTCATCAAGTTCGTGGCTGGCATGCCATTGTGTATAAGTGCAAAGTGTACTAAGAATGGACATTTCCACAATTATGTTGAACATAAAAAGCCTCCGTGCCATAGTTTAGAGAAATGAGAAAGGCACAATTGCACCGCTAGGTGGATTAAAACAGGTTTTTTTTAAAGGTATAAGTGTCTACTATTTTATAATGAACAGATTTTTTGATCCGCAAACTAAAAAGTGTCTACAGACCATTGTTCGAAGCTGCGTCCTGTCCGTCATGGGATGCTCTCGGCTCGAGATGCGCGCCTCAGGTAGAAACCATTATGCACGTTCCCAGAATGCTTCGCGTTGCACTGTACATGTGTACCGGTCTCGAGAATGTATTTCACGGCTTGATCTGTAAAGGTAGTCACTAATGCGTCTGATTGCAGCTTATCTGAATATTATTCCGGTGAAAAACGAAAAATTTTGGTCAAAATTGCTAAAGTCACATTTTAGTCTGCCATATTCGCATTGCCATTTTTATTTTTTTATTTGTATTTGTATTTGTATAAAAAAAAGTCCAACTGACAATTTGTCTTAATGAACTATACTAAACTAAGGTAAACTAAACATAATTAAAATAGCGACAATACACGACGACGAAACTGCGAAGAGTTTATGACGAAGTCAAAAATTTCAGCAAACTCGTTGAAGCGACGAATCATTGCTAAAATTGGACTATTGGTAGCGTAATTAGTGCTGCGCATTTCAGAATGCAGCAGGGCTCGAGGGCGAAAAGAACGGGTAGGCGCGTAGAGGTTGATTTGCGCTAGTAGCTCCGGATCATCATATTCAGCCAGCAGAATCTTTGACACGAAGGTAGCTTGCACTGCATGTCTCCGGCGTGTTAAAGTATTAAGTCCTAAAAGACGACAACGGTCCTCGTACGGTGGCAGGTTAAATGGATCGTTCCACGGCAATTCACGTAACGCATATCGTATGAATTTACGCTGGACTGCTTCGATCCTAAGGCTCCACGTAGCTTGATACGGGCACCAAACGACGTTTGCAAATTCCAACTGCGGGCGCACCAAAGAGCCTTGAAGCATAGAGGATCCCGAAATTCGTTGGATATTTTGAAAATAAATCCCAGCAAACGATTGGCTCTGTCGATGGTCGCTGAGACGTGATGAGTATACGTTAGCTTATCATCAAGAATGACTCCTAGATCCTTCACGTGGTCAACGCGTTGTAGTAGAGTTCCAGCGATGTTATAGTTGAAGGTAACCATATTTCTCGTTCGATAATAACTGATGACAAAACATTTTGCAACGCTAAGGACCATCATGTTTCTTACACACCAGCTATAAAATGTGTCAATAAGATGCTGTAGCTCACGGCAATCGGCTTCATTCCGTATAACAAGAAAAAAATTTAAGTCGTCGGCAAAAAACAGCTTTCCTCCACGGCTTAGAACGAAAACCGCATCGTTCACGAACAGTGAAAAAAGTAGTGGACCTAGCGTACTACCTTGAGGAACTCTAGAAGTGTTGAAAAAGGATTCTGAAACAATATCGCCAATTTGAACAACGATTTCACGGTGCACAAGGTAGGAAGCCAATGGCAGAATCTAGTAGAACACCCTAGCTTATCAAGCTTTGTTATCAGTATCTCATGATTAACTCTATCAAAAGCTGCCTTTAGATCAGTTTAAATAGTATCCACCTGCAATTTCTTAGACATTTGTTCCGTGCAAAATGACGTAAAGCAGACGAGATTCGTCTCGACTAAACGTCCTGGGAAAAATCCGTGCTGAGATGTACTAATGTAGTGTCGACAAGCAGAAAATAACGCCTCGTTAATAATTGATTCTAACACTTTAGATTCGACTCCTAGCGAAGTGATTCCGCGATAGTTCGCTATGTTGCGTTTGTCACTTTTCTTGAATACCGGGAACATAACTGAGCATTTCCAATCCTCAGGAAACGTTTGCTGCTGAAGCAATAGGTTAAAAATATATGCAAGTGGTGTTACAAGTAAGTCCGAACATTTTTTCAATACAGTTGAAGGTATAGCACTGAGGCCGGGTGCATAAGATGACTTGGTTTTTCGGATTGCAGATATAACCATTTGTTCGGAGACAGTAAACACATCCATATCAACAGCACAAGCAGGAACGTCACGAGAAGCATTTTCGAGTTCGATTGCGGTTGGCGAGTCAGCTGAAAAAACACTTGAGAAGAATCTGGCAAACAGCGTACATTTCGCCACAGTTGTCGTAGCTTCTTCGCCGTCGTAAAGCATCCTTGATGTAAGTCCAGTTTCTTTTCGCTTCGTGTTGACAAATGACCAAAAGCCCTTCAGGTTTCGGCGTAGATTATTCTGGATGCGGTTTACATAGCGTTCGTACAGAAGCTTGTTGTAACAACGATACTCATTACTGGCTAAAGTGAACATGAGCTTAGAAAGAGGACACCGTCGATTTGTGTACGCACGTAGGGTTTTTGCTCGAGTACGTTTTAGCTTTCGAAGAGTGCTGTTTGACCAGGACGGCTTGCTAGGAGGCTGACATTTAGGCACTGAGGTCTCAACACAGTTCAGTAGTAGTCGCTTGTAGATGGCAACTGCAGCATTAACACTCACTTGGGCATGCAGTACACTCCAATCAATTTGCGACAGAGAACTGCGCAGCTGTACAAAATCAGTTTTGCGAAAGTTGAGACGGTCGACAGAAAGAGTTTCTACATACTGAACTGATCGAATAGTGCCAATTGAGATTTCAAGCGCGGGATGAAAGTTGTCAAGTGGAACAATCACGGTGGATGCTTCATTGACGGAACATACAGGTATAATAGTTTCACTAACAAAGACGAGATCCAGAAAGCGTGACTGGTGGTTAGGAATCATGCTTACTTGACTTAGCCCGTTGAAAGCAAATCCGTCCAGTAGCAAACGACTGGCGATGTTGGTTGTCGAAGCAATCGGGTCTGGGTAAGCGCATCCGTGTCGTGACGGCACCCAAATGAGCCCTGGCTGATTGAAATCACCAAGGACAATCATCACGCCATCCGCGCCAGCTTGTGAAGAAGCGTTATTCACAGCATCCATGTGAAGTTACATGATATTGCAGTCGAGTCGCTTTTCAGGAGGAATATAGACAGCACCAATATAAAAGTTCCTCGATGGAGTTGTAATTCTAACCCAAACAGCCTCAACACTGGTTAAACTACCTACATCAATCTCATCTCTACCTACTCATGAGGCCAATGCGGTGGAAACAGCAATCAAAACTCCTCCTCCACGTCCGCGAATACTGTTGCTACTATTTCGGTCCGCACGGTATACGGTGTAAGCATCGCCGAAAAGCTGAAGTTATCCGCGCATCAAGTCATGTTTCGGTGAAGACACAAACATCGTAGTCACTGTCCACAGCAGCTAAATACACGTCATCAATTTTCGTCTTAAGCCCTCTCGCGTTCTGATAGTAAATCCGCAAACCATCAGTGTCATGTGAGAGGTGTCGTGCTGCATTCCAAGTTTCAGGACTGCGGGCTCGATGATCACTATCACCGCAAATAGCGCGGGGAGAGCAAGATGTACTGTTGTCAGGAAGGGGAACAAGCTGCGATACGGAGGGAATGAATGCGTCATAACTGTTGTGTCCAGCGACTGACTGCAATGGGAGGCATACATGAAGGTGCGCAGTATCACGTGTAGCTTCGGAAGGACATATATTATTCAAATGTTTACCTGAGCGGACAGATGCGATGCGATCGAAATTATCATTTTGACATTGAATGTTCGCTGGAGCGGCAGAGTCGATTGAGTTGTGTTCATCAACAGACTGTAAGTGAAATTTACATTAAGGGTGTGCAGCATCTTGAAGTGCTTCGGAAGGACATATACCCTTCTTGGCTTTACCTGACACAGAAGAAGTTGCCGATTCGTCAGGTAGTCCGATGTCGCTCACCGAGGAACATGAAGTTAGACAGACGAGTTTATCTGGGATAGCTTGGCGCTACTGTCTACCACCAGATGGATTCTTCTCCGCAGCAATCCTGATGATAGGCCGTTGAATTTTTGAATTGGTCACAAATTCACGAAAGTAGATGTTCTCCGGCCAAGAGTCTTTGGACAGAGCCTTATCCCTGCATGATTTGCTAACGCCAACTTTGAAGGTGATGAAGCTCAGCGATGAGAGATCCTTGTCCTTAGGAACTAGGCGAACTATTTTTGGTTGCATATCCTTTCCCAGATAATCTTTCACAAGTCTAGAAACTTCATCGTCCGTCGTGCTGGGATCAAATGCAGACAAGTAGACCCATAACAGCTCCTCAGGTGGTGATACTGTTTTTATCGTTCCAAACGCAGCTTTTGCTCCACGAATATTAGTGATTTTTGCTTTGAGCGGATCATCTTCACGCTTGCGCTTAGGAGTGTTTGGAACTGGATTATATGCAGCAATCTTTGTCCAAGGTGTATTTATCGTTGGAGATAGCGGTTTTGTGTCGACTTTAACCGAGAGAGCTTTAACGACATCTTTTAAATCAGCTATGTCATCCTTTAATGATTTCAGAGAATTGTCGTCGGGCATTGCATTGTCGCAACAACGAGAAGCCATTCTGCGGAAATTATCGTTTCAAAACAAATCAGCACATCCGTTACACATCCAGAATAAATTCCGTGAGTGGATTCCCAGGACATCACGAACGTCATAATCCAACTTGACACATATCATGTGAAACGAATTTCCGCAATACCCACGACAGGTGATTCGCTCAGAATCATTTATGACTTTCGAGCAGTTGGTACAAGCCATGCTTTTGAGCGAGGAAAATAACGCCTACCGGGTATGCAATAACTATCAGCTATCCACCAGAAGATGTCGCTTTTGCCAACAAATTGAGCGTAACGTTGTGCAAAGTGATAACGTCAAGTAGAAAAAAACACGAAACTATCACTTTCACTAAAAATAACACTTGCAGCTATCAGATATGATGCTGGTTATGTTCACGAAACTTCAAAGTTCTTGCACAACCGATTAACACGAAAAATAAATAGTACAAAAATAAAAACGATCACGATTGTTCAACAAGTATAAATTAAAAAGAAAACTACTAGCTTTCTTGACGACCGGGGTGTAGCAAACAGTGATGCCAGAACATTTGATACATATTAACTCAAATTCGTGTTTATAAATTATGAAACCTTTATTTTTTTTGATTTTGGCTAAAATAACACTTATTTTTAGTGGGGCACGCTTTATTGGATTGATCTTTTTGAATTTCGATAAACTTACTTCAGATTCGTAATTCCATGTAATTGTTGCAAAACATTGACATTCTAAAACATTGAAAACAGTTCATTTTTACATCTTTTGATCTCTCGAAAGAAAACTTTTTTCATTGGAGGAATGACCGATGAAACCTATAAATTTTATATATTCACTATTTTTAGTAAAGCCTTAAAGTGGAAAAAAGGGCTAAAAATCAATCTCAAATTTTGACCACTAAATTACGTAAAATTTGAAATTTTTTGCCCGGGTCATTTATTCAATAAAATTATTTCACTTTAGGGCCTTATTATTAATTTTGTGTTTCGGATCGATTTTGAAGCAGCAGGCTATACGTCGTTTTGGAATTCCACGCGCATCTAACCTTAGACAGAACGTCACCACGGGCATCTTGAAAAAATATAAGTTTTTTTGGGACCATTCATAAATTACGTAACGCAAAAATTGCCCAATATTGACTCCCCCGTCTCCCCATGTAACAAATTGTCACAAATTTCTCTGTCCCCCTTCACCTATTACGTAACAAATGCTTCAAAAATATTTTTTTTCTTCTGTAGAAACTTGTTACGTAACGTTCTATCTTACTCCCTCTCCCCCACATGTCACAATTTGTCATGCCCCTTCCCCTCCCCCCAAAAATGTTACGTAATTTATGGATGGTCTCTTAAATCCCAAAACTGTTTCCTTCTATGTTCTTTCATTGGCCCACAAAAATTCTAAATTTTGCACACTTTTTGGCCATTTGAATGAGAACCTCCCCTTTAAACTAGGAATACAGAATTCAAATTGAATTTTTGTAGCGGAGGCTTATACCAAGATATTCAGAGCGGGGTTTATTTCCAACATAGGCTTAGCAGGAATTGTATCAGGGACAGGCGAGAAAAGGCAGACACGATGACAGAGAAAAAAGCTTGTATTGAGTGAATCACTGACATATCGCTTCTGAATCGCTATTCCCGATAGTGTACCAACGTTTTAGGTTTCTTCTGGATATTGTACAACGGCAGTAAAGGATTAATTCTAATTCTATACTAATGTATACAACAGGTATTATATACCGGCTCTTCCATGCCGAGGTATAACTTTCAAAGCTTTGGTTTAAAAACCGTATTCAAAAAGCAAACTTTCAACTAGGTAATTATTTGAATTGGCCTAAGATGAAGCCGTCGAATTCCACAAAAAGTTTTTTGTGTGGCAAGCGATTTGTAGATGTGTCAAAATAAGCCAGTTTTTGCCTTTCTCATATAAAGAAAGGCTATGCAATCACTGTAAAAATCAACTTTTTAACCGAGGCCCGGAGGGCCGAGTGTCATACACCATTCGATTCAGTTCGTCGAGATCGGCAAATGTCTGTGTGTGTGTATGTATGTGTGTGTGTATGTGTGTGTGTGTGTGTGTATGTGTGTGTGTCATTTAAACTCACACAATTTTCTCAGAGATGGCTGAACCGATTTTCGCAAACTTAGTTTCATATGAAAGGTATAACGCTCCCATAAGCTGCTATTGAATTTTTAGTTGATCCGACTTCCGGTTCCGGAGTTACGGGTTGAAGAGTGCGGTCACACAGCAAATTCTCATATAAACTGGTACCACCATGATGTTCTAATGATGTAAAACATATTAAAATTGATGTAACATTACTCTAGTTTGCGGGTCTGGATCACTAATGATCAATCAAAGCAGCTTTGACCACATTGGCCACCTATGACGGTTCATGACGCCCCCGGGGAACCCGCCAAGTTCCTAAGCTAATATCACACCCATTCCCCAACGAATTCTCTACCGATTTTTACAAACTTGATTTCAAATGAAAGATACAGTAATGCCATTGACTGCTACTGAATTTCATTCTGTTCTGACTCTTGCTTCCGGAGTTACAGGGGTGTTAGTAAGGATACACTGGAATTTCCCATTTAAAGCGGTACAATCGTAATACCTCAGAGGCTAAAAACTATTGAAATGGTCACCAAATTACTTCTAATCGCAGATCTAGATCACTGATTGCCAATCAAACATTCTTTGAATATATTGTCCACTATCGACGATTCCGGAAGTCCGGAATTCCGGGCATATTCCACAATTAAAGTCACATCGGTTCTTCGGTGATGACTGAACCGATTTTCTCAAACCAAGTCTCAAATGGAAGGCAAAATATGCAGTTGAGTATTACGTCGCCGCCCCTCCTACCCCCGCCTTGCCCTTACACCTCCCTCCTTCATCACTCCCCTCCCCTTGGACCACCCTCACGCCCGCATTTCCTTCATCCACCCCGTATACCGAAATAAGATGAAGGATTTCTGACGCATCCTCCACTCTCACTCTACTAACCCCCCATTCCCTCCACTTTCAAACCCATTCCACCAACATTTCAAAATATAATTACATGAAGATAACATTGAACTCATGCTGATTAAGGTAATTAAATACTATTCTTTTGCCTTTCTCATATAGAAAGGTTATGCAATTGCTCCAAAAACCGACTTCCTAACCGAAGCCCGGAGGGCCGAGTCTCATATAACATTCGACTCAGTTCGCCGAGATCGCAAAATATCTGTGTGTATGTATGTGTGTATGTGTGTATGTATGTATGTATGTATGTATGTATGTATGTATGTATGTATGTATGTGTGTATGTGCGGATTTGTTAACAAAATGTCCACATCGGTTTCTCGGAGATGACTGAACCGATTTTTACAAACTAAGATTCAAATGAAAGGTATAATATTCCCATAGGTTGCTATTGAATTTCATTTTCAACCGACATCTTGTTCCGAATTACGAGTTGAAGAGTATGGTTACAAAACAAAATTTGTTGATTTTTCCAAATCGGTTTCTCGGAATTTTCTGAACCGATTTTGACAAACTTGATTTTAAATGGAAGGTCCATCAGCTGCTGTTGAATTTTGTGTGGATCCGAGTTCTGGTTCCTGAATTACAGGGTGATACGTACGATCACGCAGCAAATCTTGATTCTAACGAATTCTGCGATGAATGTAAAAAGGTAAAATTTTTGCCTTTCTCAATAGAAAGGTATTGCAATTGCTCTGAAAACCGACTTTTTAACGGAGGCCCGGAGGGCCGAGTGGCATATACCATTCGATTCAGTTCGTCGAGTTCGGCAAATGTCTGAGCGTGTGTATGTATGTGTGTATGTATGTATGTGTGTGTATGTGCGTCTGTGTGTGTATGTGACCAAAAATGTCACTCATTTTTCTCAGAGCTGGCTGAACCGATTTTGACAAATTTAGTCTCAAATGAAAGATACAACGTTCCCATAGGCTGCTATTGAATTTCTGATGGATCCGACTTCCGGTTCCGGAATTACAGGGCGGTGAGCACGATCACGCAGAAAATGTCGATTTTAATAAATTCTGCAATGAATGTATAAAGGTGAAATTTTTTCCAAAATATGACCACAACTGCTTCGATTTGTAGTATTAGGTCACTAACATCCATTCAAAGTCTTTTTGGCCCCATTGGCCACCATCATCGGTTCTGGAAGCCCCGGCGGAAGTATCTAAATTCAGAATAACAGTCACATCGGTTTCCCGGAGATGGCTGGACCGATTCAACCAAACTTTGTCTCAAATGAAAGGTGTTGCGCCTTCGTAAATGGTTATTTAATTTCATCCCGATCTGACTTCCGGTTTCGGAGTTACAGGTTGTGGCGTGCGATCACATAGCAAATTGCGATTCAAATCGATACTCCGATGAAAGCAAAAAAGGTAAAAATTTCGCTAAAATGTCTCTCAAACAACTTAAATTTGCTGTTCTAGGTCATCGACGGCCAAACAAACTTTCGTTGACTACATTGACCACCATAGACGGTTCCGGAAGTGCCCGGGAAAAGCGGCCATCTTTCAAAATTGACGTACTCACATCAGTTTCCCGGAAATGGTTGGGCCGATTTTCACAAACACTGTCCCAAATGAGTAGTATAGTATCCCCACAGATGTCTATAAAATAGTATCCCCACAGATGTCTATAAAATTTCGTACGGATCGCTTGTATGGTTCCGGAAATACAGACTAATCCATCCGGTCACATATGAAATTCCCATATAAGCCGGAACTAAATTTTTTTTCAAAGGGGGGACCCCATGAAATTTCAGAAATCAATTTCGTTTTTGATGCCAAACATCTTTAAAATGCATGAAACGTCGAGATTTTATGTTATCTCGAAATTTTTTTTTTATGAAGATCGACTTTTTGGGACTGCCGATTTCGCACCTTTTTTCAATTTAATATTAATGTAGCTGTTTTTTCTTTTACAAAATTTTAGAACTCGAATAGTGATTTTTTCTTGTATATTTGTCATGTCATGTATAATAATAAAATGTAGTATATTCATTTGAAAGCTTTTAATGAATATAAACAACGCAAACATTCACGTGTTCATGATTGAGAAAGGCACAATTGCACCGCTAGGTGGATTAAAATAGGTTTTTTTTATTAAATCTGGAACCGTCTACCGACAAATCTACATTAACCCTCCGGAAGTCGCGCAAATGGCTCACTGAACGAACAGCCGCTGGTGCGCTAAGACGATTTCGCTAGATTTTGAGAGCAGTGTGCACTCAGTGCACTAGCGCTACTTCCAGAAGGTTAACGAATACCTCCATAAGTGACTTCTTGAGGTCTCCTGAAGGTTTGAACACTCCAAAACTTTACTCTGTCAGAAAATAGAGGGTCATCGGAAGCTGAAACTTCATAAAGTTGCACTCCTGATCCTTTCTTCAAAATCAGTGCAGTACTCTGCGTCACTCTTTCGAATTTGAACCGCCCATATGGTAGTCGGTCTTCGCCAGTATTGCTTGGTATTTAACCCAATTATGGAAACGTGTCTGATAGGGAGCGTGGGACTTGTCATTAACATTTCGCAATGAATTTCTTCACATTCATTTGGGATATCTTTTATACTTTTTGTACGCTTGGTTTGTACGGCAAACTTAGGAAATAATCATTGAAGTGTTAATAAGAAGCAATACTTCCGATGGCCGGCTGTTCGGAGTTCAATTTGCTCGTTTCGAATGATCGGAAATTGATCGCAAGCGACTTTCGGTCTGAATTGCCCCGTAGGGAGGTCCGAATTACTCCTTTATTGTAAAAGGGTGGAAAAATGTAGTGATTTGCACATCGTCGCCTAGCGCTGCCATGCAGTGGTGCAAATGCATCTTTTATGGCACCAAAATGTAGCTGAAGTTTTTAACTAACAATTAAGACCTTTGACCGGTAAATTTTTTCACATCTATCCACCTAAAAGAGCGGTTTGCTTTGGTAAGTCCGAATAACCCCGTGCTCTCCTATAGGACATGTAAAATTGAATGTAATAATAGAACAAAATCAATTTAATTTTATTCGCCTACCCGCCCCCATAAAATAAAGTAAATATGACTCTCATGTTTTAAATAAAGTCAAAAGTGATATCAACTATTACAACCACAGATAACAGACATTTAGGCTAGAACAAAATTGCTTTAAAATCCTGTGTAAACTTTCAAATTGATAAACGTTGGAAATCCGTATTTCCTTATTGCCATCTACGCGACTGTTTGCTACACGTGTTTGACAACTGTACTCCTACTGTATTGCATCAATCACTGCGCCACCTACAAACGTTCGCCAAACGTGTTTCAGACATCTGATTTATTCGTAGTTTCAGTAGCGAGTATTTACACATATTTCGAATCGAGTTAAAACGTCTGTTATCTGTGTTACAACAAAATGTGTATTGAGTATTTTTCAAAAGATTTACTACACAGAAAAAAATATTTTGTAATTTTAAGTTTATTTTCATGCACATATTTGGAGCATGAATATAAATGTAAAATTAAGCTCCATCACAAATACACACGACTTGT
Source organism: Topomyia yanbarensis (assembly GCF_030247195.1). Classification (NCBI taxonomy): domain Eukaryota; kingdom Metazoa; phylum Arthropoda; class Insecta; order Diptera; family Culicidae; genus Topomyia; species Topomyia yanbarensis. Next base: position 391,696,114 of record NC_080672.1, read on the forward strand.
CGTGCTTTCTTCAACGAATTTTATTATAATTTTACACGTGGATTGAAAATTACAGTTTCTTTAAATGGAAAACCGATGTACCTCAATATATTTTTACTCGAATACTGCTGTAAAATGAATGACATGTAATATTACACGAATGAAAGTGTAAAATTGTATGCTGTTTGATGCTCCAATTGATTTTAACGTAATTTTCAATCAAATTTTTGATTCAATCGTTGTATCTTTACATTCGTATTGAGTTACATGCAAGCATGGGAAAAATTGCATCGTGAACCGATCGTTCGCGCTTCGCAAGCAAGCTTTCTTCAGTTGTGATGTATTCTGTTAGCTTCGCAAATGATACCTAGCAACCTGTCGTTACGGACACATGCGATTCAAAGCTATAACAACCAACGAAGAAGCACATCAATTGTGTTTTAATTCTTTCCTTCCCCAACGCGGATGGCTTCGTTCGCGAAGCTCTTCTCGAGCGGTTCGCGGTTTGCATAGGATTTTCATTATACAGTTTTATTTCATTTTCATATTCGCACAATATAATTAATACTTGGAAAACCATATACCATTTTAAAACTAGCTGATAATCAATGGTTTTAAAAATTTGCAACAATGCACTGCTAACAAATAGGCCGCAAGGAACTTCAGTAGATCAAATTGCTAGTAGTGTATCACAAAACTACCCTTAACGCGATCTGTCAGCAAAAAATCCAGTGCAAAAATAGGTACCATGTTTTAATCATGCATGAAGAAACCTTTGTGAGCTTCGCGAAGCTACGTGAAGCTACATTCACTAGCGAAGAATTGACGTTGCTCTTAAATTTTTTAAGCTTCACTTTTGATTCGCAGTTTGCCCATCTAGTGACCTGCTCTGAAGTTATTAGACTTCTCCCTTCATGCGTTGATTATGGTTAATTAGTGAGCACAAAATTTTGACTACTTTGTGATCCACAGTTAGCAACAGTCGCGCGAGTGAACGAATTTTCCCATGCCTGGTTACATGTCGTTTAAATTTCATTATTTTTTGGTGTGTATGTACAACAACAATGTTGCACAAAAACGTAACCCATTTGTTGCCGAAAATCGAGTAAATATACCTAAAACGGAATCTAACTGTAATATAATTATACCTGCTAGCACAACTATTGGGTCTTCCCTCTATCTGTGTTGAAAACAAAGATGATGGTATAAAAAACATAAAAGCAAATCTGGTTGCACGGTTTTTACGTTTAGTTTACGTCGAGTTTTGTGCAAACTTCGAGTGACTTTTAATTTGAATGAATGTCTTCCGAGTGAGAGTTTCATTGAATTTTACGGAAATCGAATATTTTTGTTTCAATTGATTAGTTTTGTTTTGCGTGAAAAATATCGTTGAAGTGTTCTTCATCGTTTTGTAAAAATATACCAAATATATCGATAAAAAGTATCAGTTTCTTCCGATATCCTAAACACCTTGTTTCCAGGGTAAAGTTAGTTATATTCTGTCGATTTACTCCCAAAGAAGTGTGACGGAAAACTTTCGATTGTGCTAAAACTTCTGTATCCATCAGCCATGCAAAACCAGGGAGAAAACAAAATTGATCAATGGCTTTTTATTCCGTTTAAAATATTATATAAATAATCCATTCATGCAACAGATTTTACACGCATTTTGTTTATACAGTGTGTCCCACATTTATTCGTTCACCCCGTTTTTTCAGGATAACTTTTTTTTCTTTCGTCCAAACTGCATCAAACTTTCGGTATTTGTTTTGAAACTTAATCAACGATGTTTCTCGAAATTTGGAAACTCTGGTGCATTCGGTTCGTTTGTTATGGCAGTTTAAGTGACAAAAGTGCTGTGCCACATTTATTCGTTGACCTTACTATTTTTTGGGTAACTTTTTTTTCTATTCACAAAAACTGCTCCAGATTTTCAGCGTTTGTTTTAAAACGATTTTTCTCGAAGTTTAGAAACCCTGGTGCATCTTGTTCGTTTGTTATGGCAATTTGAATAAAAAATGTGTCCCTTATTTATCCGTTCACCCTATTTTCTCAGAATAACGTTTTTTTCATTGAAACGCACGGTTCCAAATTTTCGAAGTCTATTTTAGAGCCTAATTTACAATGTTTTTCAAAATTTCAAAGCTTTGGTGCATTTCGTTCGTTTGTTATAGCAGTTTAAGTGAAAAAAGTTGTTCCTGAATCTATACATTCACTAAGAAAAAATATAAAGGGCGAACACGAAATTATTGCGACACCGAAAATGTTATGCCAATTTTCTTATAATGTTTAAAATCAAACCAAAATTTTAGGGTAGTTTTATACATGTATTTACTTCAAAAATCAAAAGAAAAGTTGATCGATGGAGCCTTGAGTTTAAATTGAACGCATTTTCGCTTGATGCCCTCCATCAAAGTTTTTACAGTGTCATCCGGTACCAGTCTCTCAGTTTTTTTTCCATTTTCTTAACATGTCCTTCTCGTCTTTGACTATCTTCTTGCTCTTCCGAAGTTTCCGCTTCATCATTGCCCAGTACTGCTCCACCGGGCGCAGCTCCGGACAGCTTGGCGGATTCATGTCCTTTGGAACAAAATGGACAGAATTGGCCTCATACCACTCCAGGACACTTTTAGAATAGTGGCATGATGCCAAATCTGGCCAAAATAGCGGAGCTTCGTCGTGCTGCTGCAAGAACGGCGAAAGGCGCTTCTCGAGGCACTCAGATTCGTAGATCTCGCCATTTACTGTTCCCTTTGTCACGAAAGGCTCACTCCTCAGTCCGCAAGAGCAGATGGCTTGCCAAATGAGATATTTGGAGGCGAACTTCGAAATTTTCTTCTTCTTAAATTTGTCGTCCACATAGAACTTGCTCTTGCCGGTGAAAAACTCCAACTCCGGAATTTGCTTAAAATCTTTTTTTATATACGTTTCGTCGTCCATCACACAGCAGCCATATTTTGTCAGCATCTTCTCGTGCCCGAGTTTTAGACGTCGATTGTTGCCGCTCATCGCAGTTTGGGAAATTCTGTACCTTGTATGTATGTAGTCCCGCTCTCTTCTTTGCATTCTGGACGTAGCTCTGCGACATAGCCGATCTTTTTAGCCAAATTACGGCTTGAAACGTTGGGATTTGCTTTAATCATCCGATTCACCTTTCCCTCCGTCTTTTTGTTCTCCGGTCCCGGTTTTCTTCCAGCTCCTTTGCCGTGGTCCAACATCAACCGCTCCTGGAACCGCTTCAACACTCTGGAGACGGTTGAATGGTGAATGTTCAACATTTTTCCCAACTGCCGGTGCGACAGGTCAGGAAATTCCAGGTGTTTGGAAAGAATTTGTTCTCTCGACTCGCGTTGGTTCACCTCCATTTTCGTTGAATCGAAAAACACGACTTCGAGTTTGACAGCATGTAAACAATACACATCAATGAGAAAGTGTGCAATAATTTCGTGTTCGCCCTTTAGTTTTTCCCAAAAAATGCTTTATTTAAGTAATTATCTAGTAAAAATTGAGCTTCCAAATTTCGAGAAACATCGTTGATTAAGTTTTAAAACAAACGCTGAAAACGTGGTACAGTTGCCTCGAAAGAAAAAAAAGTAATCCTGAAAAAACAGGGTGAACGTATAAATGTGGGACACACTGTATCACAAAAGTTGCAAAGTTTGTATGTATTGGATCTTTCCATACATAGTAGGCATTTGTTATGGAGCGTATTTGGGTGCTGTTGATTGAGGATTATTTGCCCGCCAGATGGTGCTTCTGAACTAATTGTGTTTTTGCTTATTTCGTTGAAAGTCGCAGCAATGTGCGATGGGTATTGGCTAGTATTCAATAATTACAAAGCGCAATATTTACTCTCTCACACATTAACAATTAGCTCTCTTTGCTCACTTGGTATTGACAACTGCCACGGCTCTTCTCTATCTATTTTGTGTCCAATATGTTCCCAATCTGAAATATTCAAATGTTCAATCTGATTTTTATATGCGCTGAATGTCATTGTAAAAAAAAATGACATTACAAAGACCACTTTTTGAATTTAAATTCAGCAATCTTTTTGAAAAGGTCATAGTATGTGCAAATGAGAGCCGTTCTCTTCAGCTAATATATCGATTGCCTTTGCGTTTACGTTTGCTGCTTAACTCTTTGTATGATATATTGTCGAAATCTACCTCCTGCGATGTGTGCTGGAATATTCTTGGAAAGATTAATGGCGAAAGAGTAAGTAAACAAAGAGAGGTTCTTTTCAAAAAGTTTGCTAGAAATGTATGTATAAACTGTTGCAGCATGCTTTGCTGTGTGGAGTTGGCAATTTAAAAATATATTCAACCTACTTCATAATGGTAACATGACTCATGTTTGTATTATGTGGACATTGTAAATGTAGTTTACTGCCCTACAGAAGGAGGAATATTTCAGCGAAATGTTGACAAATTTACGCAAAATAATAGTTTTTCTGCAACTTCGTAACCAAGAAACCGTCGGTGAATTCGAAAACAAAGTGATCGCTCCAGTTCCCTTACAGTATATAATTAGTGATACGGTCCAATAATCAAATAAAACACTAGAGCCGAAGATAGTAAAAAATAGGTGGAAAAGAATGGAATGGTTTATTGTTACTTTATGGCCACTTGCTTAAACGCTTGTAACCCAACTCTCAAAAAATAGCTTTATTACTCCCATTTTTTTTGGATATGATGAAAATCAAATTTATCTCGATCGATTTATTTATGTAATTCCTTTTGTTTATTTTATTTATTGGCAATTGTCTAGTGATAGAGGTCCAATTTTGCCAAAAGGGTGTATTTTAACCTAAACAAACAGAATCCGAGAGCGGAAATGTGAAATTTTTAACCAAAGTTTAACCGAATACTGACTGATGTGGCTACGCACATCGCTTTCTTGTGTACTGCAGCTATAGCTATAGCCCCTACGTTTGTGTAAACCGGGCAAACAGGAGGATCATAGGTTTACTTGCAATTCCAGCGGCAAGTTAATCGATGGCTCGTTCAACGGATCCTTAGCGAATTTGTGCCGCTTTGGATCTTTGGCCTGGGATATGCGGCCAAGCCGCATCACACTAGCTCCACTGCATAAGCTCTCTTGTTAAAGCACTGCCATTGTTATGAGTGTTATAAGGCACAACCTATTTTATCAGTTTTTTTTTAATTTTGGTTATAATTTCACATTTCCGTTCTCGGATTTAAGTTTTTTATTTAAGTTAAAATACACCCTTTTTGCAAAAAACCGTAGTAAAATTGGACCTCTATCACTAAATTCTCCAAACCTGACAATTACCTATTTATTTTATTTGTTTTACTTATTGTATTAATTTTATTAATTTTATTAATTTTATTAATTTTATTAATTTTATTAATTTTATTAATTTTATTAATTTTATTAATTGTATTAATTTTATTAATTTTGTTTACTTTTTGGTTCAATTTATTATTCCGCTTCATTTTATTACATTATTCGCTTTATTCACTGAATTCATTTTGTTCATTTCAATTATTTTATTATCCAATTATATTTTTTATTCTGTTTGTTTATTTGGTATGGTATATTTGCATTAGCTCGACGGTATTAGTTTGACATTTAAAATTTCTTGAAGCTAATGGAAAGTATTTTTATATTTAAATTTGGGGGACCAGTTTACTACATATCTTAAAACGATTAATTTTTTGTTCATTTTATTTATAGTATATTCATTTTATTTTATTCATTCAATCCGTATTATTGCGTTTTTTGCCTCTAGTTGTGCACGCATTTGGTATAAATTTTGACTAAATAATAAATGAACAAAGTAGTTATATGAGAAATATCTCATCTTAATGCTAGGTGGATTGGATGCGTTTTTTCATTTAACGGAATTTTGACATTTCGTTTATTTTACCCGAATACCGATTGTAGCTTCAGCGTATACAACAAAATTGCATTGCTAGTTCAATTAATATTCTCTTTCATGCGACCGAGCAACGCACCGCACGTCTGCTTTCTCTTGGATGAAGAAAAACTTGCATCCCCTTTTATGCAAAGGATGGGAAGTGAAGAAGTGTCCAACTACTTTCAACGCAATGATTAATAACTTTGCGGCATGGTGCACTGCAAAGGAGAAACTTGAACTTGATGAGAGTCATTTATGGATTGTCGTTTTAGATACGTTACTTTCCATTGATCTTAACCTCTTTATGTCCATGTTGTTTATAAACGACAACGTTTTCAAACAGCTATAAATTTCTGTTTAAATAAGATTTAAGGACAAGAACATGTAAGTCTAATAACTGTACCTATTACCTTTCATTTGAGCACTTACAGTTTTGAGAATTATCCAAAGAACTGAAGTTATTGCAAATTATCTGATTGGATCAAATTGGAGCAGTGCTGCCAGGAACCGTTTCAGTTACTGTTGAAAAATAAAATTCCGATCATCATTGTCTTGCAATATTTTTAAAAACCGTTAAAACCTATCAATTTAAACTGGCTTCGACTACATTTTCCATGCAATTTATTGTAAATATTCTGGGAGAATTGTACTGAACTTTGGAAGGTAAAAGTTGAGCAGCTTCCAGCATTGCTGGAGACACACCAAACTTGATTAACACAGATTTTTCGTGTTTTTGGACCGCAACAGTTTATAAGAAAACTAATGTTTTAACCCTTTATACACTAGAAAGAAGTTTGGCATGAAAGGGTAAGATAAAAGCAATACAACCAACTGTCGTTCGGAAAAATTGTAAACTATCGCATTTTGAGATCCCCAAATCGGTTGGGGCCAAGAAATATGTAAAAACTGTTTGGATCAAGTTAGGAGCAACTCTTACAGTGATAGAAGTTGCTCAATTTTTGCCTGGTGATGCTTATTATGATTTTTCTAGCCTTAAAAAAGTACAATTGTTTATAAACGTTTTCGAAAACTGTCATATTGTTTTGTCGTTAACCGAAACTATCCCTGACAGTACTGCTTCAGCGGAATTGCAATAACATCAGTTCTACTAACATTATGCGCAACTCTTGGGGATCGTATGAAAGGTTTGTATTAGTAACCTTACCCGTTTTGTAAACAAATCTTGCCTAAGTCAAAAATACTTCTTCTTAATTTTCTCGTTATTTTCCGTCGGCTTATTTCCGTTACGAGGCCAAACACTGACGCCAAAGAGATGACCCCACTATCTGGACTAGATATCGACCCATCAAGTTAGGACCGGGGACCAACGGCTTTAATTCCCTTCCGATATTTTTAACATCAGAGAAATCTCAACGCGCTCGGCTGGGATTGAACCCAGACCAACTGGGGTGAGCGGCGGTCACTCTTACTCCTCAACCACCGGCACCACCAAGCCAAAAGTTATAGATGTTTGAAAACGTCGTTGTTCATAAACAACAAGGTCATACAGAGGTTAAACCTAGAACGTTGCACTTGTTTTTTCCACCTTAGAACGTTGCACTGGGGTAACAATATACCCCACGCGTTTGATCGCAATTTTCGCAGGCAAAATTGCAAACAAAGGAAATGTATAGTACATCATTTTCTTCGTTTTTTTAATTGCGAAAACAGTAGTGTCAGTGAAAATACGGAATTTTTTGAATCAATAATACATAAATTGGTTTGAACAAAATAAAAACTGAATAAATCGCGGCTTTGACTTTTTTCATAAACATTACTACAACTTTGTGAATTTTCAAGCGATTTGAAAAAAATCAAATGATTCTAAAAGTTGAAAGAATGGTCTAGAAACGCAATAAAATAGAATTTTCGACATTTTTTTAAAAAAAAGTGCAACTATTTGGAAGAGTGAAAGTTAAAAAATCGGGTTTTGGAAAATTCCAAGAAATGGGGTGAAATTGAAATGAAAAAAATATTTGCGGCCAGTAATACATTGGTAACACGCAACGTTACTGTTACAGCAGTAATTGTGCGCACATTATACTTGAGAGCCATTGCTTTGAAAATCTATAAAAAATAAACAATATAACACTAAAAATCAACAAAAATGAGAACGATTTTTTGTTCCGCTTCAAAATTAAATTAATTGAATGAATGATTAAAAACCTATTTTAATCCACCTAGCGGTGCAATTGTGCCTTTCTCAATCATGAATCACGAGAATGTGTGCGTTGTTTATATTCATTAAATGCTTTTAAATGCATATATAACATTTTATTATTGTACATCACATGACAACTATATACAGGAAAATAAATCATTATTCGTATTCTAAAATTTTGAAGAAGAAAAAACAGCCACGGTAATATTGAACTGAAAAACCTATTTTAATCCACCTAGCGGTGCAATTGTGCCTTTCTCAATCATGAACACGTGAATGTTTGCGTTGTTTATATTCATTAAAAGCTTTCAAATGAATATACTACATTTTATTATTATACATGACATGACAAATATACAAGAAAAAATCACTATTCGAGTTCTAAAATTTTGTAAAAGAAAAAACAGCTACATTAATATTAAATTGAAAAAAGGTGCGAAATCGGCAGTCCCAAAAAGTCGATCTTCATAAAAAAAAAATTTCGAGATAACATAAAATCTCGACGTTTCATGCATTTTAAAGATGTTTGGCATCAAAAACGAATTTGATTTCTGAAATTTCATGGGGTCCCCCCTTTGAAAAAAAATTTAGTTCCGGCTTATATGGGAATTTCATATGTGACCGGATGGATTAGTCTGTATTTCCGGAACCATACAAGCGATCCGTACGAAATTTTATAGACATCTGTGGGGATACTATTTTATAGACATCTGTGGGGATACTATACTACTCATTTGGGACAGTGTTTGTGAAAATCGGCCCAACCATTTCCGGGAAACTGATGTGAGTACGTCAATTTTGAAAGATGGCCGCTTTTCCCGGGCACTTCCGGAACCGTCTATGGTGGTCAATGTAGTCAACGAAAGTTTGTTTGGCCGTCGATGACCTAGAACAGCAAATTTAAGTTGTTTGAGAGACATTTTAGCGAAATTTTTACCTTTTTTGCTATCATCGGAGTATCGATTTGAATCGCAATTTGCTATGTGATCGCACGCCACAACCTGTAACTCCGAAACCGGAAGTCAGATCGGGATGAAATTAAATAACCATTTACGAAGGCGCAACACCTTTCATTTGAGACAAAGTTTGGTTGAATCGGTCCAGCCATCTCCGGGAAACCGATGTGACTGTTATTCTGAATTTAGATACTTCCGCCGGGGCTTCCAGAACCGATGATGGTGGCCAATGGGGCCAAAAAGACTTTGAATGGATGTTAGTGACCTAATACTACAAATCGAAGCAGTTGTGGTCATATTTTGGAAAAAATTTCACCTTTATACATTCATTGCAGAATTTATTAAAATCGACATTTTCTGCGTGATCGTGCTCACCGCCCTGTAATTCCGGAACCGGAAGTCGGATCCATCAGAAATTCAATAGCAGCCTATGGGAACGTTGTATCTTTCATTTGAGACTAAGTTTGTCAAAATCGGTTCAGCCAGCTCTGAGAAAAATGAGTGACATTTTTGGTCACATACACACACAGACGCACATACACACACATACATACATACACACATACATACACACGCTCAGACATTTGCCGAACTCGACGAACTGAATCGAATGGTATATGCCACTCGGCCCTCCGGGCCTCCGTTAAAAAGTCGGTTTTCAGAGCAATTGCAATACCTTTCTATTGAGAAAGGCAAAAATTTTACCTTTTTACATTCATCGCAGAATTCGTTAGAATCAAGATTTGCTGCGTGATCGTACGTATCACCCTGTAATTCAGGAACCAGAACTCGGATCCACACAAAATTCAACAGCAGCTGATGGACCTTCCATTTAAAATCAAGTTTGTCAAAATCGGTTCAGAAAATTCCGAGAAACCGATTTGGAAAAATCAACAAATTTTGTTTTGTAACCATACTCTTCAACTCGTAATTCGGAACAAGATGTCGGTTGAAAATGAAATTCAATAGCAACCTATGGGAATATTATACCTTTCATTTGAATCTTAGTTTGTAAAAATCGGTTCAGTCATCTCCGAGAAACCGATGTGGACATTTTGTTAACAAATCCGCACATACACACATACATACATACATACATACATACATACATACATACATACATACATACACACATACACACATACATACACACAGATATTTTGCGATCTCGGCGAACTGAGTCGAATGTTATATGAGACTCGGCCCTCCGGGCTTCGGTTAGGAAGTCGGTTTTTGGAGCAATTGCATAACCTTTCTATATGAGAAAGGCAAAAGAATAGTATTTAATTACCTTAATCAGCATGAGTTCAATGTTATCTTCATGTAATTATATTTTGAAATGTTGGTGGAATGGGTTTGAAAGTGGAGGGAATGGGGGGTTAGTAGAGTGAGAGTGGAGGATGCGTCAGAAATCCTTCATCTTATTTCGGTATACGGGGTGGATGAAGGAAATGCGGGCGTGAGGGTGGTCCAAGGGGAGGGGAGTGATGAAGGAGGGAGGTGTAAGTGTTTGAGAAAATCGGTTCAGTCATCACCGAAGAACCGATGTGACTTTAATTGTGGAATATGCCCGGAATTCCGGACTTCCGGAATCGTCGATAGTGGACAATATATTCAAAGAATGTTTGATTGGCAATCAGTGATCTAGATCTGCGATTAGAAGTAATTTGGTGACCATTTCAATAGTTTTTAGCCTCTGAGGTATTACGATTGTACCGCTTTATATGGGAAATTCCAGTGTATCCTTACTAACACCCCTGTAACTCCGGAAGCAAGAGTCAGAACAGAATGAAATTCAGTAGCAGTCAATGGCATTACTGTATCTTTCATTTGAAATCAAGTTTGTAAAAATCGGTAGAGAATTCGTTGGGGAATGGGTGTGATATTAGCTTAGGAACTTGGCGGGTTCCCCGGGGGCGTCATGAACCGTCATAGGTGGCCAATGTGGTCAAAGCTGCTTTGATTGATCATTAGTGATCCAGACCCGCAAACTAGAGTAATGTTACATCAATTTTAATATGTTTTACATCATTAGAACATCATGGTGGTACCAGTTTATATGAGAATTTGCTGTGTGACCGCACTCTTCAACCCGTAACTCCGGAACCGGAAGTCGGATCAACTAAAAATTCAATAGCAGCTTATGGGAGCGTTATACCTTTCATATGAAACTAAGTTTGCGAAAATCGGTTCAGCCATCTCTGAGAAAATTGTGTGAGTTTAAATGACACACACACATACACACACACACACACATACACACACACACACATACATACACACACACAGACATTTGCCGATCTCGACGAACTGAATCGAATGGTGTATGACACTCGGCCCTCCGGGCCTCGGTTAAAAAGTTGATTTTTACAGTGATTGCATAGCCTTTCTTTATATGAGAAAGGCAAAAAGGTGCGAAATCGGCAAAGTCCCAAAAAGTCGATTTTTACAAAAAAATTTTTTTCGAGATAACATAAAATCTCGACGTTTCATGCATTTTAAAGATGTTTGGCATCAAAAATACGAATTCGATTTCTGAAATTTCATGGGGTCCCCCCTTTGAAAAAAAATTTGAGTTCCGGCTTATATGGGAATTTCATATGTGACCGGACGATTTAGTCTATATTTCCGGCCCCATATAAGCGATCCGTACGAAATTTTATAAACATCTGTGGGGATATTATAGGTATCATTTGGGACTAAGTTTGTGAAAATCGGCCCAACCATTTCCGGGAAACTGATGTGAGTTCGTAAATTTTGAAAGATGGCCGCTTTTCCCGGGCACTTCCGGAACCGTCTATGGTGGTCAATGTAGTGAACGAAAGTTTGGTTGGCCGTCGGTGACATAGAACAGCAAATTTAAGTTGTTTGAGAGACATTTTAGCGAAATTTTTACCTTTTTTGCTTTCATCGGAGTATCGGTTTGAATCGAAATTTGCTATGTGATCGCACGCCACAACCTGTAACTCCGGAATCGGAAGTCGGATCGGGATGAAATTAAATAGCCATTTACGGGGACGCAATACCTTTCATTTGAGGCCAAGTTTAGTCGAATCGGTCTAGCCATCTCCGAGAAACCGATGTGACTGTTATTATGAATTTAGATACTTCTGCCCCGGAGCCGATGATGGTGGCCAATGCGGCCAAATAGACTTTGAATGGATGTTAGTGACCTAATACTACAAATCGAAGCAGTTGTGGTCATATTTTCGAAAAAATTTCACCTTTATGCATTCATTGCAGAATTTATTAAAATCTACATTTTCTGCGTGTTCGTACTCATCACCCTGTAATTCCGGAACCGGAAGTCGGATCCATTAGAAATTCAATAGCAGCCGTTGCACCTTTCATTTGAGACTAAGTTTGTCAAAATCGGTTCAGCCATCTCTGAGAAAAATGAATGACATTTTTGGTAACATACACACACACATATGCACATACACACACATACATACATACACACATACATACACACACAGACATTTGCCGAACTCGACGAACTGAATCGAATGGTATATGTCACTCGGCCCTCCGGGCCTCCGTTAAATAGTCGGTTTTCAGAGCAATTGCAATACCTTTCTATTGAGAAAGGCAAAAATTTCACCTTTTTACATTCATCGCAGAATTCGTTAGAATCGAGATTTACTGCGTGATCGTACGTATCACCCTGTAATTCAGGAACCAGAACTCGGATCCACACAAAATTCAACAGCAGCTGATAGACCTTTCATTTAAAATCAAGTTTGTCAAAATCGGTTCAGAAAATTCCGAGAAACCGATGCGGACAAATCAACAAATTTTGTTTTGTAACCATACTCTTCAACTCGTAATCCGAGACAAGATGTCGGTTGAAAATTAAATTCAATAGCAACCTATGGGAATAGTATACCTTTCATTTGAATCTTAGTTTGTAAAAATCGGTTCAGCCATCTCCAAAAAACCGATGTGGACATTTTGTTAACAAAATCGGAAAATCGGTTTAGCCATCTCTTAGAAAATTGTGTGAGTTTAAATGACACACACACATACACACATATACATACACACACAGACATTTGCCGATCTCGACGAACTGAATCGAATGGTGTATGACACTCGGCCCTCCGGGCCTCCGTTAAAAAGTCGATTTTTACAGTGATTGCATAGCCTTTCTTTGTATGAGAAAGGCAAAACGATTATATAATGCTAATTGTTACTTACGTAGTAAAGCAACCAGTATTTAAACTGGTATTGTCACGAATCACATTTCCACTGACAGCACGAAACCTGACGAAACACTAACGGCAACTGTGCACTGGGGTACAAATGTACCCCACGCCAACTTTGACACCTGCTTCTACGAAGGCTATAAGCAAACTGGCTATACCACCTTTTTCTTCTCATACTAGGAACTCTAAATTGAATTTTGCCTAGGGTCCCAAGTCGGAAAATGCGTAGCGTGGGATACATTTTTATCCCAGTGCAACGTTCTAGGGTTAAAAAAGTTGATTCTCTTGTCAGTTGGGATTTCCTTGGAATCAAAAACTGTTAGAAAAGGATCACTGCCAGAAACCTAATTGTTGTCAAAATGTATGATCGGATAGCAGACAGGGCTAAGAAAAATTGACGTAATGAAATCTCTTAGGAAATAGAATGATCTGAAACGACACTCGCGAATTGATTTTTTATTTAATTTTATATATTATTTTTTTAATGCTGTTACATTTGGTTCATAACCTCGCACTCTATTTACCGCTCCGCGAAATCCTGGAGCCCCTATACGCAACAAACTCGAAAGCATTTTTATACAAGCTTGTATAGAAAAAAAAACCTTCGGTTTCGAGATGCGCATTATCACCCCTGGTCACGTGTCACGTGTCATCACCAGTCTCACCATCACCAACGTATTCAATGGGCTCTTCAAATGTACGCTTTTCGTCCAGCGCTGATGGAGTGTTACACATTTTTTCAACGCCTTGATAGTCTTCCCATTTTATTAGAATTCGTGACGTGGCGTGAGGGCGGCCGCATTTTTCCCTATGACGTGACCAGAAAATAATAATGAACCAGGGCAAACACCAGGGAGTTTGTGAAGCAGTAGTAGGCCGCTGCTGGTCGACTTTGTAGTAAGAAGAATTAAAACTTATGACTCAATCGTAAAAAAATGTGTTAATTTCAATTGCAAGGAAGTCGTTTCCCCGTATCGTTTCGGTTTGTGTAAACATATAATGCGGCCTGGAAGGGATAGCTCTTCGTTAGTGGTGTTAATGTTTCATTCCCTTCAACGTCGTAAAAGTGCCAGCTTGAAACATTCAACTCAACAATGCGGGTTTATATTAATTGGAAGCTATGGGAACCGTCGCGGAAAATGAATTCAATTTGGCTTCAGCCATTTGAGTTTAGTTATATTTTTCTCAAAATTATTAAATTGGTTATGTGGTTCAGAACGTAAGGTGTTCGTCTCATATGACAGTCGTCGTATCTTCGCGCCCCAGCCAGGATGGATTCTTGTCTAGTGGTCAGTAGGATCGTAGCCCTAGCTCTGCTATTGCCCTGTATATTAAGAATCGTTAGTCGAAACATATGGTAAAATTCCACAATGGAGTGTAGTACGTAGTATCAAGGCTTTGCTTTTTTCATATGTAACGTTCAGCTTAACTAATGATACTGAGCAGAAGTGAATAATTGCAGAAATTAAATCAAATTAGATACATATTGCGAGTGCACGAAATTTTAAAACAAAACATCCACACATTATTCAATAAAATTATGAACATCTTTTGAAATGATAGGACAGTATTGAGGAAATGGTTTCCGTTCGGATTGATTCCACCATTCAAGCTATAAAGATTGAAAAACTAGACCCATTTAATTAAATTTAAAAAAAAAACTTATGATGACCCCTCCTGTCTGGAAACAGCTCAGACTTGATTGGGCCCGCAACGGAATTCTTCACCTAACTGGACGAGATCGCCGGGTGAGATAACTTGCTAATTAGTCGCCTCAATAATGCTACGGTGAATGGGAACACGAGTGATTCTCGCAGCAGGCTTCCGATTCGATGTCGGCTTGATTTTTGATGAAGATATCGCCGGAGGTAATGTCATGGTTTTGAATAAAGGCAGTCATTAGGGTGAAAATGATCATCCGTTGGGGACAAATTAAGTCTTTATCTTGTGATTTGCCGTTAGTGTCGGTGTATTTGGATTGTCGCCTTGGATCATGGGACCATGCTTAAAAGACTACGAAAATCGTACACTACATTGAGCCGGTTAGTAGGGATGAGTTGATGTGGGAATAGTTATCACCATAACATCATGGCGCCTTCTGTTTAATGGATTTTTAACGATAAAACCGCTATATTTGAATCGATGTCGGAGTAATTTATGCACGTTACAAACTCTTTGTTCGGAAGCTA
Source organism: Topomyia yanbarensis (assembly GCF_030247195.1). Classification (NCBI taxonomy): domain Eukaryota; kingdom Metazoa; phylum Arthropoda; class Insecta; order Diptera; family Culicidae; genus Topomyia; species Topomyia yanbarensis. The sequence goes on from NC_080672.1 coordinate 391,711,491, forward strand.
GGATTTTATTGACTATCCCACCTGAATCGAAATATGTTTATAATTTTCTTTCTCTCTTTGGTAGTTTGTGACTTGTAAAAGCCAACTTCAACTTTAACTCATTCCTACGAGTTTGGTACCTTCTGGAACAGTGTTTTACTATTAAGAAAACAATTATTGACTTATCATAACTTGTCATGAAAGCTAAAATTACGGAAAAATAACCTGCCGAACTTATGACTTCAAAAAGCAAAATATTTAATCTTTGATTTCGATATGGGGTTTTCGATAAGCACTGCGCAAATTTAAAAAAAAAATGTGTAACGAAAAGTGGTTCGGTTTTAAACACTTGTAATTCGAAGGTTTCGCGCATATCTATTTATCTATCTATCTATCTATATCTATGGTATGTGTAGAACGATTTTTTTTCTCCAAATAAGACAGTTAATCATCCCTCGAGAGGTTCTTAACCGTGAACCTATATATATATATATATATATATATATATATATATATATATATATATATATATATATATATATATATATATATATATATATATATATATATATATATATATATATATATATATATATATATATATATATATATATATATATATATATATATTTATACAGGGTGTTTGGTTCATGGTTAAGAATCTCTCGGGGTGTGATAGACTGCCATATTTGGAGAAAAAAATTGTTCTACACATACCATCAAATCTCAACCGTTACAGAGTTATTGAACTTTTAGTGTAAAAAACTTATTTGTCTTAAAATACCTCTAACTTTAAAAGTATACTTTGTATTTTAAATGTTTTAGTTCCATTCGAAAGGTAAGAAAATTTCGCATTGAGTGATGCCCTCACATGTTTCAGCTAATGAGATTAAATAGCCTTTTCAAAGTAATTTATTGAAAATTAAACAATTTCAGACGATTTTTCGTTCATTTCTTGAAAATCATAATAGTTAACCTCATCATTTTAATAATTCAGATTGTTAGTCTTGATGAGCTGCTTAATTTGTTCTTTGACATGATACACTTACCTTTTCTTATTTTCATGATTCTGGGTTATTCAACTTGGATATTTTTATGTTATTTTCACTAGTACCAGCTCTAAATGAAAAATTACGGCACTTATTGTACTTTTTTTTCTTTTTATTCGAAAGCCAGGAAAATTTTACAGTGAAAAATATATTAATACCTTTCAGTTAAGTGAATTTAGTATTCTTTTAAAAGTAAATTAGTTTAAAGTTAGTGCTATTATTAGCATTTTCGTTAATTTTCTTAAAATAGTAAATTATAAACATCACCATTATTATCATGGAAATAATGCATCTCAGCAAGCTCTACAGTTCTTTCTTTGACTCCATTCAATTATCTCTTTTGGTTTCGACACAAAATCGTTTTTATCACATCGTTTCATATGCAAAAATAACGATTTCGAACCCACTACATTTGTGGCGAGCTCATGCTGTGTTAACTATTAAATAGCAGCAAAATGAAAAGAGATGTAGATAAAGTGTCAAATTAAAAGTTATAGAGAACATTAAGGGGCATCAAATGAACAATAGTAACGATAAATTTTGTTGATTAATAATTAGAATAATTAAAAAAACTCTCCAAAAAAACACAGTTTTGAGTTATTTCGTTAGTAAAAAATCATTTAGTACAGTTAACTAAAAGACATTTGTACATACATTGATAGGAAATTTTCTCAGCTTTCCAATGAAATCTTGTAAATAATGATATGAAGCATATTTTTAGATTAGAGTCTCTTAAGCACTTGCAAGTCGGTTACGGGAAAAGTATAGTAATGAAATTACTAAGAAATGAGAAAAGATAGAAATATGACGTCCAAGAACAAATTATGAATCGTCCTAAAACTCAACTTTTGGATACTGGATATTGCTATAATCACACTTCATTATTTCGAGAAAATTAGCAAAAACCTCCTCAAAAACACTAACTTTTAACTACTTTACAGTTAAAAGGTAATTAAAACTAATTACTTAAAAGATATGAGAACATCATTCAATAGAAAATTTTCTCACCTTTCGAATGGAACTGAAACATTTAAAATACAAAGTATACTTTTAAAGTTAGAGGTATTTTAAGACAAATAAGTTTTTTACACAAAAAGTTCAATAACTCTGTAACGGTTGAGATTTGATGGTATGTGTAGAACAATTTTTTTCTCCAAATATGGCAGTCTATCACCCCCCGAGAGATTCTTAACCATGAACCAAACACCCTGTATATATATATATATATATATATATATATATATATATATATATATATATATATATATATATATATATATATATATATATATATATATATATATATATATATATATATATATATATATATATATATATATATATATATATATATATATATATATATATATACAGGGTGTTTGGTTCATGGTTAAGAATCTCTCGGGGGGTGAGAGACTGCCATATTTGGAGAAAAAAATTGTTCTACACATACCATCAAATCTCAACCGTTACAGAGTTATTGAACTTTTTGTGTAAAAAACTTATTTGTCTTAAAATACCTCTAGCTTAAAAAGTATACCTTGTATTTTAAATGTTTCAGTTCCATTCGAAAGGTGAGAAAATTTCCTATTGAATGGTGTTCTCATATCTTTTAACTAATTAGTTCTAATTACTTTTCAACTGTAAAGTAGTTAAAAGTTAGTGTTTTTGAGGAGAATTTTGCTAATTTTCTCGAAATAATGAAGTATGATTATAGCAATATCCATTATCCAAAAGTTGGGTTTTAGGACGACGCATGATTTGTTCTTGGACGTCATTTTCTATCTCTTCTAATGTCTTTGTAATTTCATTACTATACTTTTCCTGTAACCGACTTGCAAGTGCTTAAAAGACTCTAATCTAAAAAATATGCTTTATATCATTATTAACAAGATTTCATTGGAAAGCTGAGAAAATGTCCTATGAGTGTATGTACAAATATCTTTTAGTTAAGTGTGCTAAATGATTTTTTACTAACGAAATAACTCAAAATTTGTGTTTTTTGGAGAGATTTTTAATTATTCTAATTATTAATCAACAAAATTTATCGTAACTATTGTTCATTTGATGCCTCTGAATGTTCTCTATAACTTTTTATTAGACACTTTGTCTATATCTCTTTTCATTTTGCTGCTATTCAATAGTTAACACAGCATGAGCTCCCTACAAATGTAGTGGGTTCGAAATCATTATTTTTGAATATGAAACGATGTGATAAAAACGATTTTGCGTCGAAACCAAAAGAGATAATTGAATGGAGTCAAAGAAAGAACTGTAGAACTTGCTGAGATGCATTATTTCCATGATAATAATGGTGATGTTTATTATTTACTATTTTAAGAAAATTAACGAAAATGCCAATAATAGCACTAACTTTAAACTAATTTATTTTTAAAAGAATACTAAATTCACTTAACTGAAAGGTATTAATACATTTTTCACTGTAAAATTTTCCTGGCTTTTGAATAAAAAGAAAAAAAGTATAATAAGTGCCGTAATTTTTCAATTAGAGCTGGTACTAGTGAAAATCAGATAAAAATATCCAAGTTGAATAACCCAAAATCATGAAAATAAGGAAAGGTAAGTGTATCATGTCAAAGAACACATTAAGCAGCTCATCAAAACTAACAATCTGAATTATTAAAATGATGAGGTTAACTATTAGGATTTTCAAGAAATGAACGAAAAATCGTTTGAAATTGTTTAATTTTCAATAAATTACTTTGAAAAGGCTACTTAAACTCATTAGCTGAAACATGTGAGGGCATCACTCAATGCGAAATTTTCTCACCTTTCGAATGGAACTAAAACATTTAAAATACAAAGTATACTTTTTAAGCTGGAGATATTTTAAGACAAATAAGTTTTTTACACAAAAAGTTCAATAACTCTGTAACGGTTGAGCTTTGATGGTATGTGTAGAACAATTTTTTTCTCCAAAGATGGCAGTCTATCACCCCCGAGAGATTCTTAACCATGAACCAAACACCCTATATATATATATATATATATATATATATATATATATATATATATATATATATATATATATATATATATATATATATATATATATATATATATATATATATATATATATATATATATATATATATATATATATATATATATATATATATATATATATATATATATATATATATATATATATATATATATATATATATATATATATATATATATATATATATATATATATATATATATAGAAGTCAATGTTTGTATGTATATAATTTATGGACTCCCAAACGGCTTAACCGATTGCCGTCAAAATATATACATAGTAGGCATTTGTTATGGAGCCAGATGACGCTTCGGAGCAAATTGTGTTTTCCTCTTATTTCGTTGAAATTCGCACCAACGCTAGATATTGGATGTTGGATATTGGCTAGTTATTTATATACAGTTGAATCTGGATGGTTAGGAAAATCGAGAATCTAGCTGATGCATGCGTTATTCGAATTGACCGCGTCTCTCCTCGTCTTGACAGGTGTAGCAGCTTCCGGTAGCTATGTACTTACGATGCTGAAAAGACTACAAAAAAGGTAATAGGTATAAGTTTGGTATTACGGAAAAGGATTTGAAATTCTTGAGTTGCTACACCCAAAACGAATCTTTGAGAGCGGAAATGCATCTGTTTTTTCGCTCACGAACTGTGAGAGATAACTTGAATAACACATACCATCGTGTCCATGCTGTCCCATTAGTAATCGCTGCTGCAATGATGAGAAGTTTATATGGCTCATTCGAATGACTACTCATTATGTGTCGTTATGGCCTAAAGTGTAAAGTATGCGTTTTAGCGAGTAGATGTTTGTTGGTTCCAGTACTGATGCTTCCCGTTAATCTTTTTTTCTAGTAAGGCTTAGTTCCCAATAAAATCGCCGAAAAAAAAGCTACGTCATTTGTATACGGCCCCTAAACTGTTTTCGTTTCAATGTTATGAGGACCTTTTCTTCTAGATGTGTCCTACTGGAGCTCGGAAGGGCTCCCCGTCAGAATCACTCACTACAATTGCAAACGAGACGAGAAATGTTACCTACTACTTAAGGCCAATTGCAGGGGGCGTGATTTTCAATGTGATATTCATTGTACGGTTCAGATGTGTAGGTCTAAGGACTTTATGATCGCTAGTATCATCGCGAAGCGCTCGAGCGTGTGCTAGCGTGTATGTAACTTCGGGTGTATAGCTGCGATTTAAAAACCGTGTGTCCATTCGCATATTCTCGTGTCTAGGTTCACTCTCGAGACCGCGTTGGTAAATTTATAAGCGCGTAAAACGTTTCCTTAGTCTTCAGGCGGTTACCATATTTGTGAGATCGCGGGCACAGGTGTGCGTGGATGATCGTGAAGAACTTGAGCGTTTGTATGTTAACGTGTTTGTCGCGTCCGTTAGCGTGTATGTAACTACGCGTGAATGAATTCGATTTTATAACCGTGTGGCCATTCGCATATTCTTGAATGATCACGTGGACCTTGAACATGATGATTAATTTTCAATGTATGGTTCAGATACTAGAAGAGAGTTCCCCTATATCACTAGAGTTCTGTATTGTCGCCAAGTGTTGTCTAGTGAATATGAGCGTAAGTTTTTTTATTGGTCCAATTGAAGGCATGAGTCTAGGCTGCTAGGATCGAAGGTAGAGACTTCCAGACTTGACCGATTCATGATCGCGTTATGGAGTATACAAATTTCTGTGCTAAAACGTTCACATAATTATCGAAGTGTTGCGGATGATGGCAATTGCATGTTCGCGATTGTGGCCAAGTTTGTGTTATGGCGAAGGCCACGAGCACTTGCACGTTTTGAATGAATTAGATTGTGAGTGTATATGAGAGAATATGCAATTGGTTGTGTTCCTAAGTAACACTTGCAACTTGTAATGGACGCGGTTTGTTGGATAACCATAAACTTTTGCTGGTGCGCTTTTTTGTTGCTAATTCAGTTGAATAATGGTTTATATATGCTTTTTTCAACAAATTATGTTGTAGAAAATTCTAGTCAACAAAAGGTGTTGCTTGGGATAGTGAGTGTTAGTATTAATCTAATTTAAGATATAGTAATAAAACAAAAAGTAACATTTCATTTAAAGAAAAAAGATGCTAATAAATCATGTAAAAGCGTTTAAATTGACCGATATATGCTTTGATATACCTGAGTAGTAGAAAAACAAACTACTAGAGATACAGCAAAAACAAACTAATGAAGTAACAGAAAAGCACACATGTAACATGCAATCAAACAACTTGAATTCGTCTAGCAGCCAGCAAATGATATTGATTTACCATTAACGACCATTGCATGTTGTTAGGATTTTATCCTGCTATGCTGTCCGGAATTGGATTACTCACGTGCGTCGGTAAACTAATCGTAACTTAATTTATCCAAGCCGATATTCCCGAATTAATCGAATCAAATGCACGAATTGAACACCGGAAAAAGTGACCAACGTATCCTAGGAAGGACTGTGAATAATGATTCTATGATACGCCAGTTCTGCATCTATTCTCTGACCCAGCTGTCACAAATACTCAGACAGACACATGCACAGATAGATATAAGACTAGCACATAACAATTGTACATTATTACTGAAAACTACAATCATTACTACACAATTGACCTGTGCACGACGACGAGATTCGTCCGCTTAACCTCTACTGCCGTGTCCACCAACACCGCCATTAAGCTGTGAAACAATGTTGACAAATACGACACACAGCAAAAATCAGCGCGCACAGGCTGGTGGTTGATCGTCAGTTTGGGCATCAGTTGCAGAGTATGAAAAAACACAAAACATAAAAACGATTCATAAGCCCTTTCGGTCTCCTCGATGCACCACTAGGCGTAATGCAATAACCATGGTACAACAATTGTGTGTCAGAAGTTCTTTAAAATGGATGCACGAAATATGCTTGATGATGTTTGCAATACCGTCAAACCCATTAACCTATGAGAGGGTTTCAAAGTTCTGAGAACTTTTACATAAAAAATATAAATTGTTACAAACATCGTTATCTTGGGGTACTGAATAAGTTACGTTCATATAGTTTATTTTTAGTAAAAATTATTTATAATTTTCTAAAGAAAAAAGCTAGATGTTTACAATATTGAGACAAACTATTCTCCTTCAAAATATCTGAAAAAATGGTCTTAATTCACCTTAACGAAAAATCAAAACTGTAAAAGTTATGTAAATAAAACCATTCCTTAAGCAACACCCTATTTTTTGATAAATTTCTTGAAAAATGAAAAACACAAACCCTAGAGCTCCAGTGTCTTCAACAACGTTTATTGAAATATAATTTTCTTCAATTGTATGAAAAACTATCTCGAACCAGGTGGGCGTAGCGTAGTTGGTCAATCGATTGCCTTGTACGCGGCGCACCTGGGTTCGAGTCCCGGCCCCACACATAGGGTTAGAAATTTTTCATAAGAGATTTTTCTAACTCGAAGAGGCGAATGACCTTAAGGTTAAAAGCTCTACGATCGAAATAGGAAAAAAATATCTCGAACCATCAATTAGTTAATTTTCAGGTTTTAATAAATTTAGATCCACCCTACCCACTATTTAAAGGATTAGTGTACTAGATGGTGAAATATACACACATAAAAATATTTACATCTCGCAAGATGTAACATAAATGGAGCGGCACAATTCACTTGAATTTACATCCAAGAACAAGTAAAAATATGTAATCGCTCACAATTTTTCCAGTTTCTTCAGCCGAGTTTTACATCAAAAGAAACACAATAGTTTTTTTACGTGTCAAAACATGTAAAATTCTATTAGGAAATAGACAAATACAAAATTGTTTATGTCATATGTAATTTTCAGTTTTTCTAAGTGTGTATGAAAGACCCATCCCTTTCAATGAATTCTATAGTGTTTCTCGTCAGTGGACGCTGGCTAGTTTACAAACATCTTCTGACAATGTAGATCTGTGATCCCTAAAGCATCGACGAAGGCATGCTTTAAAGGGTTGAATATAAGTGGGGACTTAATCCGTGTGATGTCTGGGCTCATGACCAATAATTATATTTCAGATGTGCATCTTCGCCGTATTATACTCGCAGAGAGTAATCATTGTGCTTGCGGAGAGGGATACCATGGCATTGAGCATGTTGTTTGGTCGTGCACTGAATATCGTAAATCTATATCGCGAGTAGTAGAATCTTTACAAGTCCGAAACATTCTAGCTTACTGCGATCCTCTATATATGGAACTAATCTAAATTGGATTTTGTTTTCTTCTCATGCTCTCATCTTGGGCTAGTCATGAACCAAAAATATTATCCTGGAATTTCAGTTTTCTGTAAAATTCAGTGAATAACAGAAAAGAATGTAAATGAATATATTTTAAAACATAAGATCACAACGAAATAAAAGGAGCTTTGGCGTAAAAAGCTTTCGCAAATGCCGTGTCAAATATACATTTTGGAATAAAACTACCGCATTCGGTGTGTTTCAACATTTGAGAATATTTTCCTAGCAGTTCAGTGAATCGAATATAATTTAATTGAATGAGTCACACGGGTAACGGATCCGTAACCGGTCAGTCACCTTTATTAGACCGCCTGCCTATGGCATCCTGTCAGCACAAATTGTGTTCAGCTTGAATAATTTAACTCTAAGTAATTGCTGAAATTCCTCGCATAGTTCTATTCAATTGGAACCATCTTCAAACAGAACAATCACTCAATCTCGGAATTCCAATATCGATGACATCTCTGCCGCCTACACGTTTCACGATTCACTAAGCCGGTTACAACGGAGGGCCTGTGCGTGCATGTTTCGTTTAGGTAGTGTTTCAGTGTGCAAGATGAAAGATTTCCCATATGCAGCTGTCGCCGGCATCATCAACATCAACATCATCGCCGTCGAAAGGTTCAAACGAAAGAGGGCACTCCATTCGTGTGCCGAGAAGTAATTGAGCAATTAATTTTCCCGACTCGATTCAGCTTGCGCTTTTGTCCAACTATACTAAGCCGGTTGATGATGATGGCGAGACATCGCGGTGCTCCGTGTCAGCAGAATATATGCTCGTCTCGAGACAACTCATAGGGCAAGTGAGTCAATTGTGGGTATTGTTTTGCTCGTTCCCATACGAGCCGTGGTGAAAAATAAAACTATTCTTTAAGTGCATAAATCGATAGAAAACAACTTTCTAAACTCAAAAATATATATGTCCAGCCCTTGAAACTTCAGACCGATTTTTTTATTAGTTCAAACACGTTCTTGTTTGACACTATCAGCAAATGTAATGGGGTCATGGTGATTATATTGAATATGTAGCCCTATTAATACAATTTCATAAAAAAAATATTCGTCATTTTTCGTGCAAATAAATAAGAATCTAACGTCAGATGTATCAGAAAATACTGAAAAGAATATACGACTTAATGACTAAATTAATTTTCGTGTAATTTACTGAAGAGACCACACCATTCCAGTTTACCCTAAACGATCTCGAAACAATCGCCGATCTAAGTGGCGATATCAACAACCTCAACAGGGCACCCGCGCGCGTAATTCAGTGCACCAGACGGATTTCAGCCCACACGCAGCAGTACAAACACTTTGCCTTCGTTGCTACCGTAGCTTCCTAGCCGCCGTCACCGCCACCACCCCCGCATTTTCTGTCAACGTCGGATCAATTAGTTTGCATTTACACCGTGAGCGTCGCCGCCGCCGCTTGCCGTTCTTCTACCACCATATCGTTTGCGATGGACACTACAGCCAGATTGAATGGTCGGCTTTGTACAGTCATTAAAATATTTTACAAATAGCAATCAGATTGATGCTCCAGCTCACTGGCGTGCCTAGGTTAGAGTTTGGTGGGGAACGGGTTTATAATTCCCCATTATATGCTGAAGAACAAAGCCAATAATTGGATATTAAAATGATGTATATTATCATGAGTGTTTTTTGTTTTTTGGTAATCGCATTCGCATGTATGCATGTATGCATTAGAGTTATATGAAAAAAAAATAAAATTTTGCTCCGAGTAACTTTTTGGGTCCCAGAACAACTCTGCAAATTTTTAGTTCGATCGGTGAAACTATTTTTTTGCGCCCGCAGTTTAAAGTTTGCATGGGATTTCGTATGGGGAAAACGTCTTTTGCAAATTAATTCTTCCAAGAGTCGCCCGTTACCTCCTAAAAATAAATAGATGTCTGATAGGAAATTTTTCAAGGAAACAAAGTCTGGAAGACCACGAAACGATCTGATGCTTGTGGAAAAAGTTATTAAGCAATAACCGATTGATGCCCTGAAGATTGATGAACATTTCACTTTTCATAGCATCACTGCTGCTGACAGTCGAATTATATACAAAATCTTTAACTTTCTCTTATTATGTACAAAAGAAAACTCAATTTATCCCCCAAAACTCTTGTGAAGTGGCCAAACAGTATAGATTGGGCCTCTCCACATTTTGAAAAAGTTTTGAAATATACATGGGTCAGCTCAGATTTTTGTTCTGCGTGTGAATTTAAAAACTTTCGCCAAAAATGGCTTCATTTGGACATGATTTAGAGGTGTTCCAATCGTGTTTTTGCTGTGTTTGCTTAAGAAGCTAACTTACACCCTGATTTAATAGGCCTTGCATGCCCACAAATCATCAAAAGTTGTTCCTTAGACATATCTCAACATGTTTTATCAGGTGAACCTAGCTTCAATCGCAATAGGAAATTTGTTAACTCAGTGGCGTAGCCAGAAATTTGGTGTTAAAATGTTAAAATTTACTATGAGTTTGATAAATTATTGAAAACTCAAAAACATAAGTAGTCTAACAGATGTCATTCCAATCTACAAACAAAAAGAATCAACATGGAACAGATTTCAAACCTCTATAGATTATTTTCTTGTCAATGAAGTAAAACATTGCGATCTTTTAAAGTAGGATAAATGATCGAAAAAAATGTCAACGTTCAAGATCACCTAATTTAATAATCCTTGACTTTGAAGGTTTGACAACTTCGGGAAGTTATCAACATAAAACAGCGCATGCTTTGATATAGAAATTTTAGTGATTAATTCTCATAGAGGTAAATTAATTCTTCAAAAATATTAAGAGACATGGTGCCTTCAGCAAAGTTTTTGATAATGTCATTTTAAACAATTTTGTTGAAAATATGAAGGCGCTACATGAATGCAGCATATAGAGATTTAAATGGACTGGGCATGCTATATTTCCCCTTAGTGAAGAAAAATTTAGGTGAAAACTATTTTTTCTGCACTACGGAGAAAATTGTTTGAAACAATCATTGCGAATTGAGAACACAAAACCTATAACTAAATTATGGATGGATGGAACTGGAACTTGCGTTTCGACTTCATCTCATCAGAATCCGACACTAACTTGGTGGACGAACTAAGCTAGCGCCGAATTGATGCTAGCTCCTAAAAATGGAATTACTCTTTGTGTTTTTGGGCAAACCACTAGTTCTTTCAATATCTGGAATTTTTTTTAAATCCGGTTCCCTTAAATATTTTTTTTTGTAAGCTTCAGAGGCACCTTGAACGCAATGTGAATTTATTGTTTAATTACCGCAGAAGAGATTTATCAAATACAGTAATTTCAGAATAACTTATTTTAAAGGTTTTCTACTACTATATTTCGATACTCTGAATATGTGGGATATTCATGTTTTGACAAAGTTGTTTGAAATAGCATTTTCGAAAACATTGTTGGAGACATCAAGTCTGGACCAAAATTTGCTTGAAGAGTAAATTCTCTGTAATTACTTCTAGGAGAATTAACCGCCAAAATTATTTTATCAGCAGATGAATAGTTTTACGTTTTGACATTCTTCAATGTTACAATGTTGCAATGTTAAAAATTTATCGAGCATTAATTTTACTTTTCTTCATTAGTCAACCTCACAACTTGCAAACGAGTACTAGTAGCTAGCACACAAAATTTTAGTACGCTATTCATTGCAGCACTCAAATATACACCATTAATAACCACTAACATGAAATATATCTACATATCTATTAATTCCAATACTGCTTAGAGGCTATTCATATAGTTGATAATACAACAAAAATCAAATGCTCATAAAACCGATCCTGACCTGCTAAAGACAAACTGTAAACGTCATTAATCATGAACTTTCAACTAGTTTCTGAAATGTTATTCTTGTTGTTAACCATATTGAATGTTTGTCTAAACTCTTACTTTACTTGATGTGCAACAATTCGTTTCGTTGAATCTACGCCGAGTGAAGAATTCTCCTCCCCTGGACCCGGTCCTAGGCCAATTTTTTCAGTCACCCTGGACATTGAGTGCTTTTAGGTCCTCTTCCACTGCAAACAGCCATCGTGTACGCGGTCTGCTACGTACAACTGAATATTATCTTCGCCTGTCGTTCTTCCGGCATTCGTGCCACATGACCAGCCCACCGCAGCCTGCCGTTTTTTATTAGCTTGACAATATCCACTCATTTATATACATGGTATAACTCGTGATTCATGCGACGCCGCCAGATGCCATTTTCTGCTTTACCTCAGAGTATTGTTCGCAGCACATTACGTTCGAAGACACCAAACGCTCTACGATCAACTTCCTTTAACGTCCACGTTTCATGGCCATACAAGGCAACCGGAACTATCAATGTCTTGTACAACGCAAATTTTGTCTTCATCTGCAAACTACGGGACTTCAGCTGGCTACGAAGTCTGTAAACCCTCCCCCCCCCCCCTGCGGCTGCAAGACGCCTTTTCACATCGTGGGTAACTAGACCTTGACACAAATTCTTCCACTACTTCCAATTTATCACCATCTAACACCACTTCACCACCAACATCACTATTGGACCCACGTATTCTCCCAGCTATCATGTACTTCGTCTTGCTGGTGTTGATTGTGAGATCAATTCTTGCTGTCTCCCTTTTAAACTTTGTCTAAACTCTACACAATCTAAAAAATACATTTTCAGCAAATGTTGAAATGTATGCAAGTTTTCGGTAAACAAGTTTATGTTTTATATGCAAGCAACCAATTCAAATTTAGATTCCCATTCGAAAAATTGTCTCTAATCCATATTTTGAAGCATCTTTCCAAAAAAGAGCTCATAATAATTCAGACAGTTATTTTATTTTACATTGAAGTAATTTGACAACTTTGGGATTTCGGCTAAGAGATAAGTTACAAGATCCTCTTCCCACAATTTTCCAAAAGGTCTCATGACGCTTTAAACACGTTTTTAAATTAACACCCAGAATCAGAACAAAAACTGAGCTGACCCATGTATATTTCGAAACTTTTTCAAAATGTGGAGAGGTCTAGTATAGATGAATGATTTAAACGCATTAAGAGAAGATCAAAAAAAATTGAATATAACACTAGCTTACAGCATTTCTGAACTAAATAAGCTAGTGGTCATTTTCCATGTAAAAACGTGTGCTGAATCCGAAAATGAGATCCAAAAAATTTACAATAGAACAGTTTTCAAGTTACAGTGAAAAAATGAATTTTACCTTTAAAATTAAAAGTACGTTTAGTAAAATCCAAATATCTTCGGCTATACTGCATCAATATGAAATATTATTATGTTGCATGGTAATTGAATGCACTTTCGATCGTTAGAACATTTTGTTTTAGTGCGACTACTGGTTCTGACGTTATTTACGAATCTATTGAACTTTTTCTTAATTTTTCGTCATTTTTTGAAGAAAAATGAGCGTGTGGTCAATATTTTCGGTAAGATAAAGCAATCCTAAAAATTATATTTTCATGGGAAATTAAAGCCTGCTAATAACCAATGAAAATAAGCACCTGTTAGTTTGAATCCGATGAAAATTGCGAAAATTATTCAATTTTTTGCTAAATGGCATTTTTTGTTTTTCTCTGGGTCAACTTATTGAACCGTCTCGATTCCAATTTTTTCAAGGGCTTGTTTAATAATATAATCTGTCAAAATTCTGTTAAACAAATAAATTGAACAATTTTGAACGAATTTAATGTGGGGTAATATTCAAACTCTTTTATGCAAATGATTAAAGACTTCTGATAACAATCGTATTTTGAAACGTTAGCTGCTCAACTGGGTTTTGTACAATGTTAATACAAACTATGCAAATCCGTAGAAATTTGTGATACTACATACGTCAAGTATTATAAAATTAATAATTTGTAAAACTTTTATTTTGTGTTCCTTCCTAGAACATCTAGCAGTTCGTGTTTTGAAATTATGTAGGACATCGAACAAGACTTATTTTAGGTTTAAAATATCCAAATCTGAACGTAAGAATGATTTGAAGAACGTAGAATATTTTTTAATTGCACTTAGATGTTTTACGTAATATATTGTAGTATGTTGAAGTTTTGAGAACCAGTACAGTAAAATCGGTACACCGTAGAAGCCAATGTGAATCCAATATAATTTCAAATTATAAACTTCTAGAGGTTTTAATAACGTAAAATAAATCGTTAGTAGAACAAAACGTGACGAAATAGGTGGATAAGTCATCATTCGTGAAGCTGGTGTCCGAATTTAGCATTTTGCACTGTCATAAGCTTCCGATGTGTGTATAAAGGCATTGTGAATATGTAAATATTATGCGCATTTTTTAATGCCAAATTTTTTATGACATTACTTCACTGAGCCTGAAATTATTGTTATCAGATGTCTTTAATCATTTGGATAAAAGAGTTCGAATATTACCCCACATTAAATTCCCTCAAAATTCTTCCATTTACTTATTTAACAGAATTCTAACAGAGAGTCCCTCATATATTATTAAACAAGCCCTAGAAAAAATTGGAATCGAGACGGTTCAATAAGTTGACCTAGAGAAAAACAAAAAATGCCATTTAGCAAAAAATTGAATAACTTTCGCAATTTTCATCGGATTCAAACTAACAGGTGCTTATTTTCATTGGTTATTAGCAGGCTTTAATTTCCCATGAAAATATAATTTTTAGGATTGCTTTATCTTGCCGAAGATATTGACCACACGCTCATTTTTCTTCAAAAAATGACGAAAGATTAAAAAAAAAGTTCAATAGATTCGTAAATAACGTCAGAACCAGTAGTCGCACTAAAACAAAATGTTCTAACGATCGAAAGTGCATTCAATTACCATGCAATTTAATTGAACATAATAATATTTCATATTGATGCAGTATAACCGAAGATATTTGGATTTTACTAAACGTACTTTTAAAGGTAAAATTCATTTTTTTCACTTTTATCAATCGTCAGAGCATCAATTGGTTTCGGCTTAATACCTTTTTTCTCAAGCGTCAGATCGTTTCGTAGTTTTCAAGACTTTGTTTCTTTGTAAAATTTCCTACAAAAGCCATATAATGGTTCATTTTTAGGAACCAATGGGCGACTCCTGAAGGAATTATTTTGTGAAAGTTGATTTTCCCATATAAAATCCCATGTAAACTTTAAACAGTGGACGCAAAAATATTGTTTCAGGGATCGAGCTAAGAATTTGCACAGATGTTCTAGGACCCAAATGGTACCCAAAAAGTTGCTCGGAGCTGGAATCTATTTTTTGTCCCACCCTAGTATGCATATCTCGGCTGTCCACAATCACTCGGGATAACAACCTAGTCGTTGATTTTGAGAGCTACACTATTCGATCAACCGTTGAAATATTATGGAAGTAAATGTTCTTCGATGCAGAGAAAGTCCAAGGACTATTTAATTATTTGAGGAACGCCTTACTTACATTATGCACATAAAAGCTCAATTATTTTGAAGATTTTCAAAATATTGATTTATTGATTTTTTACAAGACACAATATAACAAAAAAAAATGTCCACTATTTTGATAATTTTAATCATTTGTAAAATCACATACGTCAATACCTTGGAAATTTGATAACATCGAACTACAAACTTTTATTTTTATTCTGATAACCGATGCAGACAACAAGATAGTGAAGAAATTATGTGAAAATCATAAGTAATTTTTCAGTAATGCCCGAAATTGGTGAATCACACAGGTTGTCCCACTTAAAGCTTCAATAATCTGGGCAGTATATTATTGTTACATTCTTGCTTCTTCTTAAAAAAATTCGCGTCCATTTTCCTAGGTCAAACATCGTTTTCAATCAACACATTTGTCACTGGACAAGATAGGGCACTTGCTAGCATAAATCGTGGGCCTATTTCCGTAAACAGAAGTTTATTTTCCGACGAAACTCGAATCCCCAACAAAAGCAAAGGCGAAATAATCGCCAGAGAAAGCCTCGATTTCGTGAAAACAAAATCATAAATAAAAGTAACTTTTGTTTGCGAACCAACGCTTCCAGCGATTTGTATACATCCATATTTACAACGATTGAATTGAACATAAAACGGAATGAGAAAAAACATCTTTCCCTTTCCTCGAAAGCCCACAGTACAGCGTCTCGGTTGCTGCATTTTTTTTCGGGAAGTGACCATAAAAATTATTACCCATGGCGTAATTATTTCCCAAGTTCCGAGAAACTTTATAAACATCTTAAAACGCGCCCAAGTCTCCTTCTCTCCAGTAGGCACTTGCCTGTTTTCATCATCACAGAACGGATACTAAAGGGCACTTACAGAGTGTATGAATGTAGATATAAACATTTCGCTCTCGAAAGATTGCTGTACAAGTGTTTTATTTTATTTAACATGTTCCACCATCGGGCGGCGGCGTGGCCCTTGAATGCGGTATTGACCTTAAATAGTCATACCGCAGGAAGATCGCAGCGAAGAAGACGGGAAGAATTCGTTAGAAATGCCCTCTCAGAAAATTGGTTCAGCTTATATTTGAGCTGCACGCAAAGAGCGTTGGGAAACTAAGGGAAATCGAAATTTGTTTATACGACCACGAAGTGTGTAATAAAATAACATACACTTCTCCCATAATTCAAGGGCAATTAAGTTTGATGTTGCTGCATCCTTTAACCGTTTTTATGTCCCTGGAAAGGATTTAAATTTATACGGGATGCTGTATGATAGCCTGCATTTAAAAGGATCCTCTACTCGCACGGCCCGAAATTGAGCTGTTACTTGAGAAATGAATTGAAAAGTGTTTGCTGAAAAGATTTTGAATTTTCACTCTGAATTTTTTGTTTTGCTTTTTAAATTTTATTTTTGAAGAGAAGAAAGAAAATTAAAGGACTGTGTACAGGACACGACCACGGTAACATTAAAATATTGCTTTTTCAAAAACCTGCAATATAATTCCCGAATGAATCTTATGTTGATTTCGTTTCTAGATCTTAATTGCTCTAGGTTCGCTCGGAGCTGTCAGTTTTGTGTTTTGTGTTTAGCTGTCTCATTCGTGTTTCTCAGCAATAGCTGAACCTATTTAAACCAATTTCAAATAAAAGACCTAGCATACACAACTCTATTAATTTGTTCTTGATTCTGATGTTTAGTTTCCAAAATATGAATAATTGTGTGCGTAATAAAGGTACTTTTTGCAGTCTTTTTTGGTTATCTGTCAACAATGACAACTTAGATCGTTATCGAGCACTCAGTGGAGATAGAAGCCTTTGGTTCTCGGTCCGTACACTCTATAGAGACAAATCTAGAGAAAATTTTCAATAGGACGTAAATAACAATGAGAGATTCCCTTTGAGGTCTTTCTCTTCTATTCATTACTCGACCATTTCAACATTTACTACTCTACTCTTTGTATAATATTGTAGTAAAAACCGTCGGCTTTCGATATGTACTGGAAAATTAGTTCAAAGTGTTGTAATGACGTCGTAATAAACGAAAGAGAAAGTAGGCTCTCAATGTAACTTACGACCTATTGAAAATTTTCTCTAGAAATAGAGCTAATCCGTGTTCAAGGTTATTCGCACACTCTACGCCTAGTCGAGGTTTCAGTATTTTTTCCCTTCTTTTGTGTTTCTGTTTCTGAATACCGTTAACTAGAGTCTGTATACAATATAGAGTCCCGTACAGAGGAATGCGCAACACTGCGTGGAATACAGACTACACCCAAAACAATTTTCCAATGCAAAAAAGGCATTACATCCTTTCGTGCATATTCCGAATTAGAATCATGCCTTCTTCGCTTTGTAGACCAAGCATAGCTACGGCATTATACCAACACAGCTTGATTCATGATGAAATAAATTGATTGAGAATACACGATACCATATTATCTGCCCGCATGTAAAAGTATTAGTTGGTTTTGCTTGCTGAGTCTGCCAAAAAGGTGGTGTATTCTATACATGAATACCTCTGTGGTGTTTGTAAGAACTTCTGCTTCATACACAGTTACGCTTTTTGTCTGCGAACAGCTCAATTCCAACCACAATAAACGCGTGAACTGTTTACGTTCACGAGAGTGTGTGATATACGCATTATTTTCCCATAGCGAATGGCTTTTGCCGTAAAATCATCGCTCTCCAATTCTATGCTTCAGAGAAGAGTGGAAGAAAATGATTTGTGCTCAGATTGATTTGCGATGATCGTTGACCAGGGCGATGATGTGCGCTCTAGAGGATGACATGGCGTCATATTGGCGTAGTCAACATAAAAAACTTTGTAACAAAATTAACGAAAGTTGTCTAAATACAATCGAGAATCACTTTAGTTTCGATCTAATTAGAGAAAGTGTGCATTGTTTTCTATTGTATACTGCTACTGCTATTTGTAGATGACATTTTAAGCTATTTTGACGTTGTCAAACTGACCTAGGGTTACCAACCGTCCTTATTTTAAAGGACATGTCCTTATTTTCGAGGTTTTTGGAAAGCGTCCTTATTTTACTTCAAATGTCCTTATTTTTAGTCTCAAACCTTGGCATATACAGAGTGGTTCAACATGATGGTTTTACCAAGGCATGTCATTTTATTGTAGTTTAGTATTGTTTGCCACCACAGTATGCTCACGATTTTCAAATTATTCAACTATATTTCGAAAACCAGCGATCTGTGAGAAATGTGTTTCGTGTACTCCGTCCATAATATGGTCGATATAATCGGCCAACTGATTCCACTATTCACCATACAATAAAAGAGTGAAAGTTGCAGTTCTCGTTATTGGATGGTTAGCGAACAAATCGACCACATCCAGTACGCATTGAAGAAAACATTGACATTCCCATTGGAAACCAACTTGACTCGACTAATTAGCCAGATACCACTTGAAATACTCGAATCCATCACCAAAAATTAGACCAATCGAAAGGATTACCTTAAGCGCCAACATGGTCAACGTTTAAAAGAAATTGTTTTCAAACAATAAATGGCAAAAAATGTTCTTTCGATTGACAAATAAACATTTCGCGATTTACTCCATTTTTAAAATTTTTGCGAGATCAAAAAAACGTCATGATGAATCACCCTGTATTAAATTATTCAGATCAACTTTATTCCAAGAGAATCAATTTCAATTGTCAATTTCAAATACTTCCAGCGATTGTTTTTGTTAATGCATACTCTCGGCGACTCATCCCAACCAAAAGTTCTTTTACTCAGAAGTAACCAAAATTTGTTGGATAACTCGATATAGCCA
The DNA here is from genome assembly GCF_030247195.1 of Topomyia yanbarensis. Classification (NCBI taxonomy): domain Eukaryota; kingdom Metazoa; phylum Arthropoda; class Insecta; order Diptera; family Culicidae; genus Topomyia; species Topomyia yanbarensis. The sequence continues at coordinate 391,731,010 of NC_080672.1, forward strand.
AAGATGTTATCTTCGTTCAATATTGGCACTACACCATTCCAATTTGTCTCGATCAAGATTCAACGTCCCAGTTCAACTGCTGGAACATAAGCCAGAATCCCGACTTTTTTCAGAATTCTGGCTCAAGTGACAACTGATTCAGGCTCCAATTCCGAATAGATTTGGCAGGGATATCCTTAATTTGCTCTCAGTCCATTTGGTAACCCTAAACTGACCCCCATTGATCGGTTGAAAAACGATGTTAGTTATTGAGTTCTACAAGATGACGAACTTATGATGAATGAAATTCATGCTTGACAATTCTCGGTGGTTTGTTTACTTTGTCAATTGCGTGAGTACGAGTGCAACGGGTGCTCATCTGTTACATTCGAACTCACGTAACTCCCATGTAAACAAACCACCGAGAATTGTCAAACAAAGTTCATCCGGCTCATTTTGTGGGGTTATGTCGGTTGGTGTAAAACCTAATTGTCAAACTCTGTATGTAGAGATAGGGATGCCAGTTACCTATGTGCGCTGGATTCGCATGTTCGGGAAATAATACAAACTGAAATGAGTAACTGCCACTGCTGCTCAAAAGTGTCATCACTGCCCTTATAGTTTATGATACTTTAAACTTTAATACTTTTACTGCGAAATACTGATATGATATCAACTGAAAGTACTGTTGATATGAGGAATGCCGAAATGATTGGCGGACGGCTTCTATCAGACAAATGTTGAAATTTGTTAGCCCAATGTTCCCATATAGGTAACTTTCTCCTGCATATAGTGCGCTTAAAAATTCAATAATCATTATCAACATTTATGAACCTATCTAGTGGCTAGAACTCGCATATCGCTGGTAAATTTAGGGTTGAGAGAACGCCGAAAGGTCAACATAAAATCAACACATAATCATCATCCACACCCCATCAATTTGATGATATAAACTGTTCTCTCCAATATGCAGCATGTGATCAGTAGAAAAGCGAAATGGAAACAGGTCCTTGAGCGTGTATTAGTATTTTTAGAGCGCACATGTATCCGAGTGGAGATGTCCTTTACATGTGTATTAGTGCGGAGTCATTTCAATACTAATACTCCGATATCGTTAAATTCACTAATACATTCCCAACTGTGGGTTTGTGTAAGTTTATGTGGTGTAATCGCCATTTAATGCATTTTTGTCCCGGACCAATATCGCTTTCTATGCATTATACCAGTCACAATGCAAAATTCTCATTAGCATCATGCTTATTCGTATGTAATTCGTACGGTTCGCGTTTTGGGTGTATTCATTTTTTTCTGGCAACCGGAATATTTGCTGAGTCACTCAGACTTTGATCAAATCACAAAATAAATTCATACTGAATGAAAAATTAAGCAACGTTATCGTGGCAAACGGAACATCCCAGCGAAAACCATTTCAAACATTATTTCATCTGATTTATTGAATGCTATTTAATCAATGAATAACGTGTTTGAATTTATTCAAAGAATTTGAGTCAACGCAGGACTCAGGTTATTTTAAGCTGATTTTTCAAGTTATTTTAAGCGGAAACCATGTCACTGTGACAGAACAATAATAACCATTTGCAGTGAAGTCCAATGTTATACTATAATACCAAAACAAGACTTTGACAGTAACTAGGTTTGGCTATGTGTTGATTTTTATTGTTAAATGTTATTTAACAAATCATTTTATTCCACGCATTTCACATTTAATACTAATTTACTGAATCATTGTTTATTAGAAAATGAAATTAATTATTACTTGAAATTTTAGTGTAAATTTATTGCAAGAACACTGCATGAATAATGTCCAACTGCTCTTCAATTTAAAGATAACTTGAAGTTGCTTTAGTTCATATTTGAAATTCCTTCATCATCTTATAAGTTGGAGGATATAATATGGTTAATGAACTCAACTGAAGGCATCCGTAAATCAAACAAATCAAATCAGATCAGATCAAAAAGAGTATAATGAACAGATGGAAGAAAAAGTAAACCAGGTGGTACCAAACATAGTCTTGGTCTAAAATGTCTTCCTTTTTTCAGGTGGATCTTGTGGAGTTGGAGTATTCTGAAGATTTTTGACGATAGCGTGTTCGATAACTCAGAACGTAATCTAGTGTACCATATTGCAAGATACATTCTTAAGAGGGCTGGATGTTGTTGGCTCGAATCAAAACTTGTCGAAAGTAAACAAAGTTCATTTTATATCATCAAACTGGCGCCCAGGTGGTGAAATCGTTAGAATTCAACGGGGTGCTGGAGCGACTAGTTAGAATCGCTTTTGTTACTGGTGCCTGAAAACGAATTAGAACCAGCTAGATTTCCGGCTCCTTTACGGTTGAACTTTACTGGGTTCCGGTAACCATCCGATACCCTTCAGGAACCTCTGTTTAAGGGGTACCATTTCGATGCGACTTAGATGCATAACCGAGGCCTAGAAACCGAAGCGGCGCAAATCCGTATTTGTTTTTTTATCGCGCTGGAGAGAATATTTCGGGACGTCACGAGTCTCGTCACTTGTAATGAAAACGTTTCATCAAACCTGGCAACACTCATGAAATCACTTACCATAAACATCTTTGAAGAAGAATGTCATAATATTCACAATTAGATAATAGAGAGTTTTGTAACTTTCCGTTTGTGAATTTGTCAACTATACAAAACAGGTAAAATAAGCCTGATAGTCGTTCAATGGCACTGTAGTGGTTCGGTGAATCAATTAAAATATGCATTCATCACGTTCTTGTTAACTTGCTGAACGCAATATAAGAAATGGGAAAAGGTAAATATATAAACAAATAGTTTTTCACTCCTATTATTGTAATATTTTTCCTGCCAATAACAATACTCCCATTGCGAGCACGCATGAGGGCATTGCTGAAGAAGTATGTTTGTTTACTTTGCACGATAGGTAGCCGGTGACATGTTCGATTGGTAGATTTGGCTTCATTCTGTGCGAGCCTTTATATAAGTAAACAACGCCTTTGCCGTTAACCAGTTAGTGACCAGTGAAGCAGCGTTCTTCTAGTAAGCCGTCTGGATACCGTTACATACATAAGTTAAGTATTAGTTTACGTTTCCCCTTCTTGGTTCTCTTACCAACGTGCACCGGGCAATAGGCCCGTGCAAAAATGACTTCCCCTGACGGCGGTTCATCTCAAGGTGAGATGGACGTCGAAATAAAATCTGCTCCCCGGCTCAAAGTATATCCGAGCTCGGTCACCGGGCCATTTGTGATCTTCTTTCGGACCAAAGAAAAAAAAGTGTTTGAATCTGTTGCAGATTTCTCGGGTTCGGGCGGATCGGTATTCGTCCGTGACAGAAATATCGAAAATTCGCCCTGATAAGCTTCGGGTGGTTGTTAACAGTTTAACTCAGTCAAACGATATTGCTGGCTACGAGCCCTTTACGAAGGAGTACAGGGTGTATATTCCAGCTAGCAGGGTTGAAGTCAGTGGGGTCGTTTCCGATTCGAGTCTGAATTGCGAGGACCTGCTAAAATATGGGACTGGCTGTTTCAAAGACCCCATGCTTAGGCCAGTGAAGATACTGGAATGCAAACGTTTGCATTCAGCATCAGTCGCAGCTGACGGCAAGAAAATATATGTCAACTCAGACTCTTATCGGGTGACCTTCGCCGGCTCTGTCCTACCCAACTACCTCGTCTTTGACAAGGTTCGTCTACCTGTTCGCCTCTTTGTGCCGCGGGTCATGAACTGTACTAACTGCAAACAATTCGGACACAGCCTCTCATTGTAGCAATAAAACCCGTTGTGGGAAATGCGGTGGGAATCATGCGGATGATTCCTGTGGTAGAGATATCGAAAAGTGTCTCTACTGTGGGGGGAACCCACATTATCTTCCTTCATGTTCCGCGTACAAACAGCGCGAGGAAAATCTTAAGCGTTCCCTTCAGGGACGCTCTAAGCGAACGTTTGCAGAAATGCTTAAGATAGCCTCGCCACCTGCCTCTACGAACATTTTTACCAACTTGTCTACTGACGAAGGCGACTGTGATGCACCCCAGGAGGAAACATCTTCTGCCTAGAAGTAGCCCCCCTAACATAACTACTCAAGGAAGTACTGGTGCAAAACCGAAGCAAGTCGCTCCCGGTCTCAGTAACCTAAGCTCAGAAAAGGAGTTCCCAGCACTTCCAGGAACATCAAAAACCTAAAGTATTCCTATATCTCAGCCAGAGAAGGAAACCAGAGCTGGCTTAAGGGGATCCTCTTATATCATTGTGACAAAAAGTACCTATTGTTTAATACTTTTTTTGAAGCAGTAAAATGACTTAGACATGTGTTCTATTCTGCAAATTGTTTATTATTTATTATATAGATGAAACATAAAATAGAAATTTTCGAGTTTAAGCTGTCCAAAATGGCGGATTCTCGGAACAAGATTTTTCGAATCTGCGGGTTTGAACCATTCAACCAATAAACTTCGGGTTTTGCCCACCTAAAAGAAGACAACATTCTCAGGCGCTGTAACCTACAAGATCGCAATATTTTGATCATTAACAATTTCTTACAGCCGGCCAAAGTGGAAAAATCATGCGAAAAAACGCTTTTAATTCACCTAACAGTGTGATGAGACATTTCTTATAACTTTCATCACTCTCTTCGGATATTATATCGTTTGAGAACATTTAGAACTTGATGCTTTGCGATGTTTTTGAATACACATACTACATGGGATAGTGGCAGGACTCAGAGAATCGCTCAAATCAGCATAGGACAACATCAGTGCTAGAAATCTCAAACCAAATCAATGGGAAAGCGAAAAAATAACCCATAAAATAGACATACAAACGAATTATTGTTACTGCTCTGTTAATAAAATATCTAAATTGTGGTGGGAAAACTGAATTTTCCTAAAGGGGTTATGTATTGTACTGAGCCAAAAAAATCGAAATTTTTTTTGAATCGATTTGAAGCTTATACTTTACTCAAATTTCCAACGCGACTGAGAACTAAGAAATCAACGCTTTTTCTTGAAAAGGGCGATACTAGCAGTGATACCATTCAAAGAAAATCAACAGTGAATATTTCCAGACTTGGTTTTATTTCCTATTTAAGAACTATTGTGTTTTTTGCATCCTAGATTGCATGATTCAGTGATCGAAACCCAAAACTTCATAAAGTATTTGAAATTATTAAATTAAAATTTATTTTTGCTATATAAATCGACAAAATGATAGTATCGCCCCTTTGGCCCACCTATCAACATTGAAGTATCGCCCTTACGTTTTTTACAATAACTACCGTCTTACACCACCGATTTCGTCCGGGGCCATGAAAAATAGACTACGTTGTGAAGCGATGGTCACTATTTATTAAAAAATCACGGTTAAATAAAAAATTAAACTATTAAAAAAAATTCAAATAGTTTATAATTTTCACAAACTTATTAGGAAAAATTGTTTAATAAGCTTTCGTAATATTGTGTAGGAAAAAGCTGAAAATTTCAGTATTTTCTCTATCTGCAACATATAAACCCTTAAATATACCAATTAATTGGAATAGGTTCGAGATATTTTGGAAGAAGTCTATAAAATAACCCCTTGAAAACTACCTAAAAATTGTTGTAGTTCGATGCAATAAAAAAATCTCCAAAAATGAAATGTACCTATTAATGTGAAACACAGTGAATTATACATACAATAAAGACCCATTTTTATCAGTCTCATGGCGTATTTTAGGCTGACAAAATGGGGACATTGACTAAATCGGGCAATTTTTTTTTCTTTTTAATAAACTGAAGCTGTTAAAATATTCTTCCTGTCCCTTGATGTAGTCTGATAACTATTTCTGATTATGATGAACTTTTTATTTTTGCATATTTCCATCTTCATGATAAGGAAAACAAGAAAGGATTTACTCGAATTCAGTCTTGTTTGTCTGCCCATCAAACATATGTTCATATTTGGCTGATAAAATCGGGGTTTCAATTTATTATAATAGATATTCAGCATTGGAAAAAGTTTCTTGTGAACGAGTGTAGAACGACTTTGTTTCTACTTACTTGAAATCAGCGGCGTAGCCAGAAATTCGGTTTGGTGGGGGTTTGGTGAAAATCGATCTTACTGTCCAAACGGCATAATTCCGAAATCGTAATTTTTGAAGTTTTAAAATTATGCAGAATTATTTTTTCAGAAAATAGTAACAGAGTTCGTGTCTTTAGCGAATTTGTTGAGACTTTATTGTAGTCATGAATATTAACCTGAGAAAATTCACCATAAATACTTCTTGGACGATATACCATCAAAATTATTTTATCAAATGATGCGTTCAATGTTCAATACAATGGTGGAAATGAATATTACATGTTCAGTACGATTTGCACATACATACAATGGATCGACAGCCACGATCTTGAAATACTATGTGATACTGAAACATCACTTGAAACCAGCGGCGGATCATGGAAAAAGATCCGGGAGGTCCAGGTCCTGCCGAAAATTTTGAACTTGTTAAGAAATTTTAATCTAGTTTTAATTTTAAAGTAGCAACCCCTCACTGCATACTCCCTCCGGGCCGGTATGATTGTCGATTTTTAGAGTGATAGCATAACCTTTCTATATGAGAAAGGCAGAAATGTACCAAAGTCCAAAGAAGTCAATTTTTGTCAAACATCTTAATGTTTCATGCATTTTAAAGTCATTTGGCGTCAAAAATACAAATTTGATTTTGGAAATTTTTCATTTCAGTTTATATGGGAATTTGCTGTGTGATTGCACTCTTCAACTCGTAACTCCGGAACCGGAAGTCCAATCAATAAAAAATTCAATAGCAGCCGATGGGAAGGTTGTACCTTTCATTTGAGACTAGCTTTGTGCAAATCGGTCTAGCTATCTCTGAGAAACAGAGGTCACATTTTTTTCCACATACACACATACATACACACACAGATATTTCCCGATCTCGACGAACTCAGTCGATCATATGGCACTCGGCTCTCCGGGTCAGGATTAGATTGACGAATTTTAGAGTGGATGAGGAAGGCAAAAACATTTTTAGCAAATGTTGAAAGTTATGCATTTTTTTGGTGAGCAGTTCTATGTTTCATAGACATTAAATCAATTTTAACTTCGCTTCCTATTAAATAAAGACCCTTATTACAGTACATTTCTACAAAAACGAGCTCAATTTGAAAATAAATCTGAGGATTATGATTGATTACAGAACTCTGGAATTTTCTATTGGAATGTTTTCAGGCAGGAATTTGATATTGATGCTATTAGACAACTGTGAAATCACGACCAATAGATCAGTTACATTTCATGACCCCATTCCGACAATTTATCAAAAGTCCTCATGACGTTTACAACAACAGGTTATCAATCTACGGATCAGATAGTTGTTATTGTAGTATTGAATTAAATCAGTCTGCATCAATAAATTTTCAACTTCAATCCAACAATTTTTTTTTTTGTGTGGTGGGGGGGGGGGGTTGTATGGTGTTAAACCCCAAAACCTTCTCTTGGCTACGCCGTTGCTTGGAGTTATTTATTTCGCTTTTCATTTTCCGATATGTTTCAGATCGATCCGATGGTTATAAGTTAGAAAAATTGCAGTCAGAAGGTTCGCACAAATGAACATTTTTGTACTGATAAGTTATCAAGTTCCTTCCAGACAACTTGGAAGTGTTCGGTGATTATTTCTAGCGGTTGTAGATAGTAAAATGAAATACAAAATTCGTTTTATCGAAATAATGTTTAGCTTATTTCAATGGATTATTACTATATTGAACAACATATAGGCGACAAAGAGTAATCAACAAACAACAAGCCATAACTTTTAAAGTATTCAAAATGGATTAGTTAAAGTATTCCAAATGGATTAAGTTATTCGCAAAAGTAAGAGCTACAAATTTGCTGAAGGCATCATTTCGATATAATCACTTCCAAGAAAATTTGTGAAAATATCTCACTCATAGGGGGATTAATCAGCAAAAGCATAATACCAAAAGAAAGGGCATATTACCTCCAGTAAATTCTCCGAAGATACTATTGACCTAAAATAAGCCGTTTTGGCGTTAATAATAGATTACATGTTTTTGGTCATATTTCTGGCAATGGGAAATGATAAAAATCTTTCGTCCGCATTTAATGTTAAATATCTCTTTTGATAATAGTCCGATTTCAACAATCTATAGCTTGTTCGAAAGGTATTCGTTAAAGCTGTCTAAAAACATATAAATTGTTAATCTGTATAGTCAATTTCGGCAGATAATTTAAAAAAACTGCAAAAAACGCCATTTTTACGCATTCAAATATTCATATCTTGAAAACTAAACATCAGAATCAAAAACAAATTAATAGCGTTCATACTGTTTTTTAGTTCTTTCATTTAAAATTGGTTTGGATAAGATCGGTTCAGCCATTACTGAGAAACACGAATGAGAATTTGTCCGTTACATACACACACACACATAGACACACACACACACACACACACACACACACACACAGACATTGTCCCAAATCGTCGAGCTGAGTCGATTGGTATATAAGACTCGGCCCTCCGGGCCTCGGAAAAAATCTTGAAAGTTTGAGCGAATTCTATACATTTCTTTTATAAGAAATGTAAAACGATACTTTTATTGCTATATCGATTTTTTTCATGTTTTCATGTTTTTAAGTAGGAGAACCTCTACGGAATGTAATCTTCCAGATTGTTTTGGTTTGCAGCTTGTAGACGACGAATTGCGACCTGTATCGTGCCCGCGGTTTTCAAAACACCTTTTGCTAGAGCCGCCATTTTGGACGCCATCTTTGACGTTTTACACTCGAACCTTAATAAATTTTTGCAGAATAGCGCACAAGTCTAAGTCATTAGACTTCTTTAAAAAAAATCAAACATTAGGTACTTTTTGCACAATTACATAAGGGGACCACCATAAATTGAAATTTCTTTGCTATCCCGGACACCAACAGCAAGGTAGCGACTGCACAAAACATGAACAGTCCACCCGTCATGTACGGGAAGCAAGATCTACGGTTTAGATCCACGTGTCCGAACCGAGGGTCCAGATCCGAACACTTGTCTGGATCTAAGCACCAAGTCTTGGCCTGGTTTAGGTCTGGACCTGATAAGGGGGACGGACTACTGGGAACTAGTCCGGGTTCGGGGGCTAGTCCGGTTCCGGGAACTGGTCCGGTTCCGAGAACTGGTCCGTTTCCAGAAGTTGGTCCGGAAACTAATCCGGATCCGGGAACAGGTCTTGATCCAGATTGAACCAGATCGGATCCATGGACTGGTCGGGATCCGTGGTCTGTCCCAGACTGTGGGCATGCATAACAACCGGTACAAAGCATCGAATCAATTTTAAAATTTTTATTTCAGTATCAAACCTACCCATAGTAAATAGATCCGTAATTCCGGCTGGTTATTGTCAATATTGGTGCGGATTCTAGTATGAATCCCGGCAGAAATCCGCCAGAGTTTCGGTTGGTTTGACTCGATACTAATACAGTAAAGACCCGTTTTTATCAGCCTCTTGATGAATTTTAGGCTGATAAAACCGGGGCATTGATAAAATCGGGACATATGTTTTTCTATCTTTTAAAGAAACCGAAGCTCTTAAAATATTCATCTTTTGTCCCTAGATATAGCCTCATAAACTTTCTTTAATATTTAGCCTTAACTTCCCTTAAGGGGTCTGACAGTGAAAAATTTAAAAAAAGTAATAATATTTTTTTGCATATTTCGGATCTCTAAGATAAGAAAAATATGCTCAAGAAAGGATTTGCTCGAATTCAATTTGGTTCGTCTGCTAGAGCCCATCAAACTATCAACTATCAATTTTCATATAAAGCTGATAAAATCGGGTCAAAAAGCTGATAAAATCGGGGGTAGCTAAAATCGGGTGCTGATAAAATCGGGTCTTGACTGTACTATCATTGAAATCGACCGAATTATCAGCCATACGGACAGATCCGAGGTGATGTGATGTGATGTGTTGTGAAGCCACCATCAGCTCAAGGTTTTTCCAGTGAATGCGGGTAGACTTACGGTAGCCCCAAAATAATTTATCGTGAAACCTTCACATTATTGCTGTTAATGAAGGGAAATCAAAAAGGTTGAGCGGTTCCGCAAGCAGAAACACCCGCAGGGAAGTAAGAATTCCTTCCAACAATTATACTCCAGTCAAAGGATAAAAAATTTCGCTATACCTGCTTTACCCACCTGATGGTTTGTTTTGAGAAGGGTGCGTCACACTCATATCAGACCTTCTGAAGAAAACAAGTTTTCTTCAAGTGACTTAGGCTGGCTATCCACGTTCCTTCGTCCAGTCCTCAATTCATATGATACCCTGGTGCTCCCAGACCCTCCCAGTATTCAATGATATTTAGTGTATTTAGTGCATTAAATTTAGTATATATGATGTAATATAGGACATATAGTAAACGTATAACTCAATATCAACAAAAATAATGAATATTGCGTACATACCTAGCTAAGAAAAGAGAAATTAACAAATACAATGTAATTAAAATAATGAAAATAACAATTGAATAAATATAATTATTATACTGATTACAAAACATAAAGTGGACATGTTGGTTGCAACGAAGATTATGATACAATGAATATAGTAAAATTTTATGAGTTTCATATAACAGAATGTATCAATTAAAGTGGAGAAAACTGAAGAATGTTTACTATTAAACCTCTGCTACTTAACTCCGCCTTTTGGCGGGTTACGGAAAATCCGTTGCGGAATATTCGAAGCACGTTTGTATGTTGTTAATACTACGAAAAATCTCTTCGCGACATCTTCACCAAATGCACCGTTTGCTTGCTAAAATCACTACGTTGAATAATGCGGATGTTGGAAGTTTCAAAATTTTTAAGACAGCAAGAAAAGAATAGTTGTGTATGGCATTGTAATTTGCTCTCGAGCCCTGTTCGTCTCGGACTTACTCTCTGTCAGAGTGGATTGCCCTACAATCCTCGGACGTCTGGATCTTCAAGCCCGCGTTAGAGCTCTACGCAATAACTCCCTTCTGCGAGTTCCGTTCAGGAGAACCAACTATGGTTGCCAGAGCGCTGTTACCGGACTCCAACGAATTTTTAACAGTGTGGCGACGGCCTTTGACTTCAACAGGACGCGGAATGCGATAAAAGTGAAAATGTTGTCAATACTAAAATGTAATTAGTTTAAGCAACCACCATTGGGGCCAAAGGGGCCTGTTGGTGAAGGTAATAAACAGCATAAACATAAACAATTTGGTTAGGGATTATCAAGGCTTTTGATTAGTTTTCGTGGAAATAGACTTTTATGTAATAACTGTAGTAGCTATTCAAAATTTGGGCGACATAGGTTTAAATATAAGAAATATTAAATACTATATTAAATTTTAATATATAAGATAGTTATTGTAACACGTATTTCATATTTTGAATCATGACGTATCGGAAGATAATCTCCACTCTTCCTGTCCAATTCGCTTCAATCAGATGCCCTGATGGCGCCTCCCAATTTCCATGTATTTTATATATTTAGTTGTAAGAAAAATATGTTTGCATATGTGCATACGTATTCGTATGATTTATATAATATAATATAATATAATATAATATAATATAATATAATATAATATAATATAATATAATATAATATAATATAATATAATATAATATAATATAATATAATATAATATAATATAATATAATATAATATAATATAATATAATATAATATAATATAATATAATATAATATAATATAATATAATATAATATAATATAATATAATATAATATAATATAATATAATATAATATAATATAATATAATATAATATAATATAATATAATATAATATAATACTATGTTCACACTACAGAGTTAAAACATGTTTTAATAATTAGCAACAAGAAAAACGTCATCCAGATAGTGTTAAAACACGTTTTAACTCGTAGTGTAAACGTAGTATAATATAATATAATATAATATAATATAATATAATATAATATAATATAATATAATATAATATAATATAATATAATATAATATAATATAATATAATATAATATAATACAATATAATGTAATATAATATAATATAATATAATATAATATAATATAATATAATATAATATAATATAATATAATATAATATAATATAATATAATATAATATAATATAATATAATATAATATAATATAATATAATATAATATAATATAATATAATATAATATAATATAATATAATATAATATAATATAATATAATATAATATAATATAATATAATATAATATAATATAATATAATATAATATAATATAATATAATATAATATAATATAATATAATATAATATAATATAATATAATATAATATAATATAATATAATATAATATAATATAATATAATATAATATAATATAATATAATATAATATAATATAATATAATATAATATAATATAATATAATATAATATAATATAATATAATAAAATACAACATAATATAATAAAGTCTGTAACAAAACTATAAGCATCATATGTGAGAAAGATATGAACAAGTAACATATCAATATGAGTGAGTATTATGTCTGTATGTCTGTCTGTATGTATGTAGATAGCCACCGTGCTGGCTTGAGTTCAATTTTCGTCACCATTATGAATTCTACTATATGATGGGCCCATTAGGTATGGTGGGGGGGGAGGGTGCCGACCAGTAGGCTAAAACACCGCGAAAGTCGCGAGAGCTAGAGAATCTCCTTCCAGCATAATGATCAAACAGGATACTAAGAAAAAAAATTTAAGTATTTTTCAAATTTTCCACGGGATTGTTTGAAGAAGAGCGCGTCAAATAGTTTACAACAGTTGGGGATAGATTTATCCGTTGTAAGCGATTAACACTTTTGCTTCTTGATTCCGATTGGACTTCCAGTTACAACTTCAATGATGATCTGATGCACAAACCTCACCCCGTATATGATGGTGTCAATAATACAAAATTATATGATAAGAGTAATATAAAATTAAACAGAAAAACGTAATACAACACGAAGAAAATTATGGAGCTAATGAGTCTAATGAATAAAAAAATACTGTGGTGCTTTTAATGATCCTAAATATCGTATGTATACCTCAAATACATTCAAAACAAACGTCATCATGGATATAAGTAATATAAATATTGAATGAGTACACTGGATATAGTACAGCCAACAACCACAGTGCAAACAAATCTACCAAACAATACAATTCACCACTCACACTGGAATATTACGATTGGATTGTAAATACTGTATGTTAGTGCTGAGAAATTCTGTGAACGCAAAAAATTGTGCAATTACTACTCCGAAAGGTAACGGTGCAGTTTGGCGTGTAGTTTTCATAAAATGTTGCTCTGCAGTGATATAAATATATGTAACCCCTTTCAAAAATTAATATTGAATTGTTAATATGTTCTGACTTGTCGTTACTATTGTGATATAAAGAATTTAATGCAGAATCCACGTTGAGCCGCAGCGCATAGCAGCAGGTAATCTGAAATGCATCTTTCCCTCCTCTGCCATAAACGACAAAGTGTCAATTTACCCATTAATCATGGGATCAATTTATAAACACTTAATATCCTTCTCGTGTAGTGATCACTTTATGCGAAACTTTCCTTTTATCGTCTTCTGGCAGAAAAAAGAAGACCTCACTTATGTACAAGCTAAAGGAGTAAAAAGATGTTCGTCGGAGTTTTTTCTGTTCGTGCTCTCTCGCTCAATTTCTGTAATTACGTAATAAAATTCAACTCCATATATTTTCCATATATCTGCTGTCTACTGTAGAGATCGTGCGAGAGAGCAACAACATTGCCACATCTTAGTTTCAACCTCATTGGACGCATGTAGCTGTAGATCATAATAGTCTTATTGGAATGTTGAACATGGAACTTTTATACATGCAAGAGTGAGAACGACAGAATGAGACCCATTAGATGCTGTAGTAGCGAGAGAAGAAACCCATTAGACTTGGTCTAATGGTTTCATTTCAAATGCGTGTGCCTGAAATGTATTAGGACAATATGCATACTAAGAATAGAAAATGTGACGGATTACTGACTGTCATACAGTAAAACAAGAAATACATATACAAATACAAATGGTAATTAGAACTAGCTCACCCGCTTCCAGCAGAACCGTCCTCTTTATCATGTGTCACAGTCGAATATTGCTCGGTTTGGTGGATAGCAGCCATATGCGAACACTCTACACTTGAACTATTCCAACAGGAAACGCATCGCTCAAACTAACATTTTCTTTTTCACCGTTCTCTCCCTTTTAATTTGCACTTTCAAACATATTTAGCCAAGCCAAATAAAACTCAAACATTACACAACCGGAAATATCAATTTCACATATTTATACCTCACTTTTTCCCTGCATTTTACCACTATTTTCGATCATTGAGTCTCCTTAAAAAGGGGACCAAAACACCACACGTCTTGTTCGGCTGCCTCTCCGATGCAAACTGGCACCGGCTCGCTTGTTTACATTGACAAAAACTGAAATCTGAAGTTAAAATTCAAACGCACAAATGAGAGTTTCCAAACATTTTCCTTCGGTCATCTGCACATTGGCAGAAAATTTGAAGTTTTGTTAGTAAACGATTAAAGTTTCGCGAGTGTTTTTGCAGTGGTGTGTGAATAAAGTGCATTTTGCCATACGGACAGATCCGAGGTGGGCACAAACTGAAAAACTGCTTGGTTGTGTGATACACATACATGTACAGCTACCGAGATTCATGATTCCACCGTTTATTACCTTTGCGGTAATATAACAGACACTTTATATAACAGACTAGCGGAGAGAAAAACAGTAAAACTAGCAACCATGGATGTAAACTGGCATCACGGAAGCTCCCATAAGCTTTGCATGGGCTTCCTCTTGCACTTCCCCGGTCAAACCATTCGGAATTTGATTCGGAATGGAGTCATTATGGATTCCAAATCAAATGCAACAACCGATTCTGAATCGGAATCGGTTGTTGCATTTGATTTGGAATCTATAATGATTCCATTCAGAAATCCGAACCGGTTCCGGAATAAGTCCCTGGGTCCCCTCTCAAAACCCTCATGCTCGTTTGGCTGCACTTTTTGACAGTCCGTTTGGCTGCAATTTTTGACACTTCGCTAGTCTGTGTATAAAGTGTCTGTAGGTAATATGGGTTTGATTTGGTGATCTGTTACCGAAAAGATAATAGAATCTTAACAAAAAGTAATAAAAACGTACGTCGGATTTTCTTCACTAGCCTCACTATTCATCTCACTTCCAAATTACTCAACAAAAAATACAACACGATTTTACAAAATAAACCATTTCAATAGCGAAAAAATACTAATTACACACACTCAAAAGCACGCAGTGTTGCCAAAGCGATGTATGCGAATGTTGATTTTCATTAATAATTAATTCACATGCAAAATATTTATTATAAATAATAATAAAAATTATAATTATGCTTAGTTCGACAAATTCTTACTGACTGGCCCGGCTTGCTTCTCAACGCTACGATTTTAGCTTGCCTTGCGGTACAACTTGCTCTTCTACTTTTGTATTTGATTGCCGTATTAGCCAACCACTCAATTTTTTTTTATTTTTAATGGCCCGCCTCTCACCCCCACACCAAAAGGCTCGCACAGAGAGCCCCCTGGTAGTGGACACATCAGTTCTCAGCGACAAAAAAAAAGGCAACACAAGAAGAAAAAACTATTCGCGAATACGCTGAGAACAAAAAAAGACAAAAAAAAAATACGTGAAAGTAACCGGCACAATAAAGATATTAGAGTTAAATGCAAGAAAAATAACTGCATCGAGCTCCCAGTGGAACGATGTTCCTTTTAAGGGGCTCTCTACAGTATTTATGATAGATACAGAAAGTGTTTTTTTCTAAATTCTAGTAGGTATAATTATTATTAGAATAATGCACATAAAGAAAACTTTTTGGTGAATAACTAATTCTATATTACAAATTCCCTAATTTTATTTTTTAAAAAACATTTCAGCCTTGTTTCGAATTGGATGCGATTTGTTATTTGTATTAACTCAGTAGGAAGCCGATTATAGACCGTTGGCCCGATAAATGAAATACGTTTTTGACCAAGGTTAGTGGCGGCCCTGGAGCGTTGTAAACTATTGGCTTGCCTGGTACTATACACACGAGTGCCTGTGGTGAAGTGTAAATTATTATGCGCTATTGGGTTATGCAGAGCATTAAAAACATACATTGCTGTTTGAAATTCTGTCAAACCAAGCAATGGCAAGATGTTATGTGAATTATTGCTGTAGAGTAGCATAGTTGAATACATAACTGGTTTCTTAAAAATAATTTTAAGACATCGATTCTGAAGAGTTTGTAGTTTTTTTAGATTTGATATGCTGGCACGCCCCCATACTGAAACAAGATAGTTTAGTAATGAATGAATGTGTGCATAGTAAAACTTTAATAGCACGTGCAGAGGTACAAAAGTACAAACCCGACGCATAGCCCCACATAATGCAGCCACTTTTTTTTCGAGAGATTTTAGATGGTCGTTCCAGGAGAGTGTAGAATCTAACCAAAGACCTAAATATTTGAAACATTTCGTTTCCTCAATCTCGTAGTGTTCAGCTATTGGATGCGAATGATCTTCTATGGATTTTCTAGATGAATGGAATAACATGTATTTGGTTTTTGATAAATTTAGGGAGAGGAGGTTATCGTTGAAATATCCGATGAGTAATTTCAAATCATATTCCATATCACAAACTATGTTTCTAGAGCTATTGTTTGGATAAAACAAAGCTGTATCATCTGCGAAAAGACGTGGTGTGCCTTTCAATTTAAGTCTTCCTAGGTCGTTGATATAAAGAAGAAATAGTAATGGTCCAATATTGCTTCCCTGTGGTACTCCTATTTCAACGTCTCTGTACGAACTAGTTACATTGCCAATAGACACGCATTGAAGTCTGTTCGACAAGTAGCTACGAATTAGATTATTAGCTAAGCCTCTTATGCCATATCGTTCTAATTTTCCTAGCAATATAGAGTGATCTAATGTATCAAATGCTTTTTTTAAATCCAGAAAGAGAGCACCAACAACTTTTCTCTGATCAATTTCATCAACAATAGACTCAACTAATTCAGTCATTGCAATCAACGTACTACAACCCTGCCTAAAACCGTACTGAAAATTATAGATTATATTGTGTTTGTTTAAGAAATCGTGTAACCTAGAGATCAACAATTTTTCAAGCACTTTATTAAATACTGATACTGTTGAAATAGGACGATAGTTGCACGAATCACAGGGATTTCCAGATTTGAAAATGGGAATTACTTTGGTAATTTTTAAACAATTTGGATATTGACCGGTGTCGAGCATTAAATTAAAAATTTGGGTAAGGATTTTTGCAAAAGCTACACAGTTGTTTTTCAGAATATTAACAGGTATATTATCAGGACCACTGCTATGGATTTTCTTGAGACCGTTGATTAGTAAAATGACTTCATTAACAGTTGTGGGACGCAAATAGATGGTTTCACGAATACGTTGAGTATTAGAAAAGGGATCTGCTGTGGGGCTGGTGGGCAAGGATGCAAAATGCCTACCTTTTCCACGGCTGTAATTTTTCTGCCTACATTCTCATTTCTCTCTCGATGCTGCTGTCATTCGCTAGTGCAGGACGCCCAGCGCTGTACGGCTGCCTGTGTGTAAAGCAGTAACATGACAGAAAACTACTGTCCCCAGTACAGCCACCAGACGCGAGCGGTACAGCTTCGCTTTCCTTATTTTACATTTTTTAATATTTTCAATCTTTTTAATATTTTTATTCAAAAATGACTACAATGAATGCGGCTCATTTACGCCACGGCCGGCATCAACGCTTTCGTGTGCGGGACTCTCCCTTTGACTATGCAGAGAAAAATGTACAAAGCGAGAGAACAAACTTTACTACGCCACACTCTCACCGAGCAGTCGGAGTACAGCAGCAAAACAAAAATGTATTCTACTGCTGTACGGCAAAATGTACTCGGTTTGACTACTGTTCTGGCAAGAGCTGTAGTGATGCGTCGCTGTAGCGGGCTGTACGGCTTGTGCAAATGTAAATATATCGAAAAAATGTAGTTTATCGGTACCGTTGGCATCCCTGCTGGTGGGTATATTATCGGCCAATTTTTTCCCTACATTGACGAAGTAGTCATTCATCGCTTCGCATACCGCGCTAGTCTCGTCTATTCTAATTCCATCGCATACTAAACTTATGGGATCTGCTGACTTGGAACGGCCAAAAATGTAATTAATTTCATATTTGTAATTCTTATTCTATTCCTGCTTTTTCATTTCAATCCATCCACCTTTAAAAAAAATAATAGAATAATCAAGCAGCTCAGATATGAGTTCATGTGAGATAAATAAAATTGAATCAGCTCGTTCACTCACTACTTTAACCCACATTCCTATTCCATTCATCCATCGACCCGCGGTTGGTTTCTGGCGAATGAAGATTTGAAATCAAAACAACAAACAATATGCCACGGCATTTTTTGCAGAAAATGAATTTCCCATTCTTCGAAGCCGCATCGGCGGAGGACGTAAAGCAGTAACTGCGATGCACGCAGAGACCGCGTCATGTGCCGGTTAGTTCATAATAATCTCAACCGTCTACAAAAACGGCCAGGCGCGAGGCGAGTTCATCCGGAATGAATTTCGCTCGTTGAATGTGGTGAAACAAAATTTAATTTCCAGCCCGCTCGCAGCCACATGCTCTCATCGCTCAGCAGTTGTTGACTACATTCGCTTCCGAGCCGTCGTCGGGAACGTACGTGTGTTCGATTGTTCGTTTCACGTGTTTTTTTCGTCGTACCGAATACTGCTCTTATTGTCGGCGTTTCCGACTTGTGTGTATTTTGACAGGTGCTACGTTCGATGCTCGAGCTCGTGCGTGACAATTACTCGCTTGTAGCGATTAGTGATGCAGTTCGTGTGGTGACTGTTTTTTGGTAATAATTCCTCATCTGTGTGTTTTGTAGGGAGAAATGTTTGTGTCAAAAGAATTTCAAATGTTTGACCCCAGTGAATGAATTTAATCCCAGGAAAAAATTATATTATATTGTGGATGTGCATAATCATTTTGTGCAGTTATATGAAAAAGTGATGCGATTCGGCAACATCTATTAGGTGAAAAATGCACAATCACCAAAAAGTCGGCCACGAAGAAAAGTGCTGGTAAATCGTGATGATAATGATTGATTGATTTTTGTTATTGCTCGTCCGTTGTCTGTAGAGTGACCATTATACGTAGATTCGGTGGGTTGAGCCACGAGCAATCGTATATACCTACATAATAATGTGAAGCCGTTTTGTGAATGCAAAATAATTGCCGGAGTCAGCAAGTTCAACCTCTGGAGTGACGGCGGCGACCTGCGTGTGCGCCACCGGAGGAGGTTTCGGTGGAATTTATAAACGTGCGCCTCCTCTCGCTCGCACCTGAGAAAGTGGTTTTGGAATAATGTGAAAATTACTTGCAAGTTTGGTTGAGGTGAAAAGATGCTAAAAGTGGTAGCGAAAATTGGTGATTCTTAATGGAAGTAACGAAGTAGAAGAAGATTAATCAAATAAATTTCAGTCAAAGTGATGGAAAGTGTTGAGTCACGACAAGTTCAAAAATGCGGGAGCTACCTCAACGAGAAAATTAGCTTGCTGACGTGGTTAAATAATTAGCTAATTGCTAGCAACGCGGAAACATTAGTTGAAGCAAATAGGATCTGATCACGCACAGCGAAGATTAGGATCGAGTGTAAATCAGTGAAGTAAGCCACAACTAGGCCGTTGACAGTGAAATCAGTGCGTGGGTCATAGTCACGAACACGTGACTGGAAGATATTCGGTAGTCGGAGCCCCCTTTTCTGTTTGCAAACCGCAAACCATAATTTGACAGTTTTGCGGTTGGAAAGGTGGAAGGTTTAATCATGCCACATCCGTTGTCACCGCAGTCGCCAACGCCGACTATTCTGAGCGGTAGTCGAAGTAGCAGCATGCACATTGCCGAGTACGATTACGACGAACCGAAACCGGCGAAGGTTAGTTGGAATTGTGTTTACATAGCTATAGGGATTTGTGTCAATTAAAAGATATTCCAACGTATAATGAATATTTTCGCTTAATAAGCGATTTAGTGGGGGATGGGCCGATTTACAAAGTTTGGTTCTTTAGGAATTCGAAATTTATAACTAAACCAAAAGTAACGGGTAGCCTGGGCGGTATTCGAAATATGTGTGAACAGTTGTAATTGCCATGCGGGGTTGGGAATTGAACCTAGGTGAGCTGCGCGCAATGCAATCGATTCACCAACTACGCTATGTCCGCTACCAAAATTTGATTTAATTTTCAACCGTTCAACCTTTACAAGGTTAAAATATATTTTTATTGCTTACATCAATGATAAACTATTTAAGAATATTCCATCACAATAATTTCAGAATGCAATTCAAAGCATTTTCGAAAATACTAATGATGTATGCTAGCGCATGGACAAACGTAACCGTAGGGAATGCAACTCACTCGTCCACTCGCTTTTTCCCGTTTTCTCCACATTTCGCTTTTAAGATTCTTTCGAATTGGTGGGAAAAATAATAAAAAAAAGTTCTAACTGATTGGAACATATCAGTGATTATTTTGAAATCGTATTGTTTTGAAAGGTGCCTTTGCAGTAACTATCATATCTCAAAAACCAATTTACCGATCAGTCTGAAATTTTATATGGTTATTACTAAGTATGTCAGCTAGTTTTTGAATGCAGATATTTTTCATCGAATATCTAATTTTACCCATCGCAAAACTTAATTTTGCCCACCTTTTTATTATTCTATGTAACAGATGATAATAAAAAAAAGTTGAGCGATAATGGATCGAATGGTTAGATAACCCTTAGCAAATATCAAATTTGCCATCGTGAAAAGTTCCATCGGAATTGTGAGGATGTTTGAGCATGATTTCCGATATTTTCAACTAATTTTGCCTGGTATTTCTCTACCCAATCCAGCATTGAGCTCATCTTTACCCATTCTTGTTCGAGCCACCTCTCGTCCATGAATCACGCTGGCACAATTGCAGACTAGAACTTGACGCGAGCGATGACGTTGCGCTTCTATACTTATCTTATCGTCCGTGAGTGTTGACTGTTATCGTCACTTTAAGGCTCTACCAGGTTAAACAACCTCAAGAACGATAACATTTCTTGGAAATGTGAAATGGCTCTCCATTCCGTACGTGAGTGTTGATTGAGGTTGGAATTCAAAAGAACTGGGTAGCTCTATTTTTTCAACATTCGACATCGAGTTCGTTTTGTATATGTATTTTATTGATAACTAGAAAGTGGAACAAAATGTATAATCTAACAATAATTTGCCGGGCTTCTAAAATCAACAAAAAAAAAACCATCTGCTGCAGCAACCGTCGGTCGATTATTGATTTTACTCGAGTACAATCCATCATAATTCCCGGTATTCCAAAGTACGTCTGTTTATCGATAGCAAAGTACGTGCTCTAGATAATTGCAATCTATAAACGCGCGCAAAGAGTAACCGTTATTGAGGGGGAAAATAAGTGAACCGCGCGAACTGGGTGGCAATCTAAACTGGATCGAATCAGGAGTGCTAACGTTATCGGAGCCCAAGATGGGAGAAAGGTGGGAACATTTGACACTTTTGAGTGTACACTCAGGTTTTTTTTACGCGGGGGATACAGACCGCGTAAATTTCAAAATCCGCGTAAATGAAAACCGCGTAAATTTCAAAATCCGCGTAAATGAAAACCGCGTAAATTTCAAAATCCGCGTAAATGAAGACCACTTAAATTTAAGAATCCGCGATAAAGGGAACCTCATTGATGGATACTGCGTAAATTTCAAAATCCGCGTAAATGAAAACCTCGTAAATTTCAAAATCCGCGTAAATGAAAACCGCGTAAATTTCAAAATCCGCGTAAAAAAATACCGCGCAAAAAAAAACGCGTAAAAAAACTTGAGTGTATTAGTTTAATACTTGCAAAATTAAGAATGGCGGCCGGGGCCCTTGAAGTGAACGAACGAGCATCCTGATTCTTTGGCGCACGATGAAAAGTGAGAAAAAGCCGAGCTTCACCTCGGATCTGCCTATTAGAACACTTAGGGACACTTTTTACTTCGAAAAAACCGATTAAATTAACTATGACCGAACCGAAAGAAAACTTATGGCAACAGAAAGGCCCACTACGTCATTTGTTTGTGCTTTTTTTCTTCATATCCTCTTGTTTTTTCGGCTTCATCAAAGAAAAATGACAACCGCACTCATACACAGAAAAAAATGTGCACACCTGTAACCGTCTTGATCGGAGCCGATACTGCGACAAAAAAAACTGTACAAGCAAGCTACCTAATGGTTGGGTAGCAATTTACACAACCTTATTTTTCTGCACTTATCAGCCAAGTGCTGGGTGTTTGTTAGTCATTCTGTCGCCGTTGAGCTATCGTGATAGAAGCTGATCAATTTTGTTGGTTCCAGTTTTTTGGCGGGTGTACATTTTGTACCATTTCTGGATAAACTTGTGAAAAGGGTATCCCGCAAATGGGTGCCTCTCTGTGTTCACTTTATCTTCCGTCAAGAACTAGGCCACTTTTACGTTTTCTTTTTAACGCTTAGCATAATATGCTAGACGACATCACAGTCTTTCGATATTTGTTGAATCAATGGTCTCATTTGCGATATGCACTTTTCACATGTTTATCCAGATTTGTTTATTTCCATGCATTTTTTTTTGTTTTAAGATTATATGTCGTGGCATCTATTTAGAACGAAAAAAATATTCTGAAGAACCCTTCTCCAGCCGAACGGTAAAACTTGCTCGAAAATCGACCATGTTTTGATGGACGGTCGCCATTTCTCCAATGTCATTGGTGTTAGGACCTACCGAGGACCGACGTCGATTTTGACCATTATTTAATGGTGTGATTCGCGAAAGATTCTGCACAAACGGTTTGAGATGTGGTCAGATGTACGAAGCAATCCCTTTTGTGATCGGGATGATTGGTTGGATGACTTCATATGCCCTGTCTTTAAGAAGGGCCACAAACTAAACTGGACGACATTTCCTCTTCCATCGTATAAAGCACGTTGCATTCTCATCTACATACAAACGCTCAAAGAACGCCGCGAATTTGCCATGCTTTACTTTATCAACGACATTATTTCTCAATGTGTACAATCCGCGTCATTACTCTCACAAATAAAATTTTATGTGCCTAGCCATCATCTAAGTACTCCTAAAATATTCCTAGAATTTTTAGGACAAACTATGCCAAAAATAGCCCCGTCATTATGATGAAATATGTGCCACAATTGACCTCTCCATGTCTAGAAAACGACTTAAATTGCAACTTATTGTATACTATATAAGTAAATATTGTAATACCATTCTATGTAGTCTACATATACTAGACGAATAAATAAATAAAATAAACAAACTAGAGTGTAATAACTATCCAGGCATAACGATCCTCAATACCGCCTACAAGGTACTCTCTCGTGTTCTGTTTAGCAGACTTCGCCCGCTGACTGAATGCTTTGTCGGCAAATACAACGGCGGGTTTCGAGAAAAACAACCAGTGACGAATCAACTGTTTGACCAAACGCGACAAATTCCGGATAAATTCCTCGAATACAATTTGCGAACTCACCATCTGTTTGAGGAATTCAAGAAGCCGTATGATTCAGTTAAACGAAACGAACTGTAGCAAATAATGATTGAACATGGCTTTCCGCCAAAACTTATTAGGCTACGAATCAGCCTGGATGGGTTAAAATCAAGCGTCAAAATAGCCGGAAAAACGTCCGAATCGTTCGTGACGTAAGATGGATTGAAGCGGGGCGATGGACGCTCTAATCTATTGTTTAAGATAGCGCTCGAATGCGTGACACAAAGATCTGATGTACAAAGGAATGAAATCATCATCATCATGAGATCTTACCCGTTTGTTGGCTTCGAGGACTTTCTGTGGTTTGCGTAATCAGCTTAACTACCGTAGCCCCTAAAGAGTGTTACGATCAAAAATTGGTCAAACAAGAATGTATGCAAAACAGTCAAACTTTTTAATAAAAAATCAAATGTTGTTTTTGCTAGTTCAAATCGTAGAGAATAAAGAAAAATATTCACTCAAACTTCCTTTTTAACGAATGCGAATGGCCGGGCCTATCGATTGACTCCATCACGTTTTGTGCAGCATCCTTGGTCGCTTTCCTCGCCGCAGAAGGCCAGCTTGTGTTGAACTGCATCTTGCTGACTTTCGCGTCGTCTTGAGGCTCCGCTTGACGATTACCCAAAGTTTTTCTATTGAGTGGAGGTCTGACGTGTTTGGATAGTTCATATTCTTGGACACCGTCTGGATATTGTTCGCGGCATACCACATAATGGTCATTTTAACGTAATGGTAAGATGCCAAATCCATCCAAAACAAAAACAAAATAATTCTGTTGTTTGAATAACATATGTTTTTCCAGGTACTCCTGTACATAAATTTCCTGGTTGTTGGTCCCGGTTTGCGATTTAAATGCGAGATATTTCTTTGCGAATTGGGGTAAATGGGGGGTGGCTGTATGACGGTCAAGACGGCTGTCATGTGCTGAAGAGCGGAACGCGAAACGTTAAAAACAATTTCAAAAAATTTAAAGAAAATTTCACGTGGTTACTTGGGTCCAGGAAGGATTGTACAAAATCTCTAAACAATTGGTCCAGTACATTTTGAGTTATGATGGACACTGCATTTTTTCAAAGTGCCTCTGGAGATTCACTATCACTCGCTCAATTTCTAGCACTTTGCTATGCAAACTAAAGAAATTATTCTTCAAATGTTGCCATATACAGTGGAAATTGGTTGACTATTACCACTCTCTGTATCGCAAAGAAATCTAAAAATTATTCCTTTTTTAACCAATTTACTTCAAAACTTAAAATTGTGAAATTTTCTTGAAATAAGGTGTTTGGATAAATCAATGTATCGACTATAGTAGTTTTGAATCGAAAGGACACTGAACCGTCAATAAAATGCACAGAACTTTTTTTTATAATGTTAAATTTATGTGCATGCACATATTTGGAGCATGAATATTTATGTAAAATTAAGTCCCACCACACACACACACATCACTTGTCGTGCTTTCTTCAACGAATTATTTTATAAATTTACACGTTGATTGAAAATTACAGCTTCATTAAACGGGATACCAATGCACTTTAATGTATTTTTAAACCAATATTGCTGTAAAATAAATGACATGTAATATCACACGAACTAAACTGTAAAATCGTATGCTTTTTGATGCTCCCATTGAGTACATCGCATTCAACTTAATTTTCAATCAAATTTTTGATTCAAGCTGTGTATGTTTACATTCGTATTGATTTACATGTCGTTTGAATTTCATTATTTTCTGGTGTGTGGTGAAACACATAACTTTATTTAAATAAAATAGACTCGCATGAATATTCATTTTCTCTTTCGGTAGTACTCCCATTTCAATATGTTTGATTCATTAACTTTTTACGGTTCTAAAATGAAAAAAATTCTTCTGGTTTTTGAAATTATCCAAATTAGATTTGGAATGATGCCAAATTGTAGATCCTTTATTTTATTCGATTTTACAATAAAAAAGTTGAGAGAAAAAAACAATTTTAAACTAAAGTCACACAGATAAAAAACGCTTTTAATCCACCTAACAGTGTGATGAGACATTTCTTATAACTCTTAGCACTCTCTTCGAATATTATTTCGATTGAGAACATTTAGAACTTGACGTTTCGCGATGCTTTTGATAACACATACTCAGAGAAACGCTCAAATCAGCATAGGACAACATCAGTGCTAGAAATCTCAAAGGCTGAACCAAATCATTGGAAAAGCGGAAAAATGGCTCATAAAATAGACGGACAAACGAATTATTACTAATGCTCTGTTAATAACATATCTAAATTCTTCAATCAATGCATTGTGTAGGAAAAACTGAATTTTCCTAAAGTGCTGGGCCAAAAAAATCGATTTTTTTTAATCTATTTGAATTTCATACTCTCAATTGCGCTTACTCAAGTTTCCAACACGACTGTGAACTAAGAACTGAAATTGCAGCTCTTGATATCAGGCTACCTCTGAAGTGCATGCGTGATTAGTTCAAACTTTACTTCGATATTTTTTTAAAAGTGACTTCCCAGTAATATCTTTGATTTGAATTAATGTTACTAATCCTAATGTCAAAGAACATATTATAAAAAAAACTCTCATATCTCGCCACGGAAAATCATTATCATTACTAGAACATTTTTTTCGCGAAACTCTTCGACAAACTTCTGTCACATGCGCTAGTGCACTGTTCACGCTGCTCTGAAAATCTAGTGAAATCGTCTTAGGGGTCTGATTCAGAGCCATTTGCGCGATTTAAATCTGGGTGAGTAAAATCTGTAAAGAATATTAAAAACTAACGCCTATTCTATAATATTCAGTTCAGCAATTGGAGAGATTGTGCTCACCGCAAGCCATGAAAAATAAACTGCGTTGTGGAGCGACGGTCATTACTCAGTTTATTAAAAAGTAATACTCAATTCGCAACATATAAGCCCTTAAGCATACCAAATAATTTAGGATATCCTTTTAACATAAACTATCGCACGAATGAGAGTAATCGTCGACAGGTTTTTAGTGGTGATCTTACTTGACTTCTCTTTTATCGGTTCTCACGTTAAAGAGGGACAAGTCTGTTTTTGCCGTTGAGACATGTTGGTAGACTTGAGCGATTCGTAGTAATTCTGCCTAAGCTCAACCGCTAGCAGCAGAAGACAAAAGATTAGACCGTAAGATTTGAAGCCTGTTTCTAATGACCTTGCCACTTCTAGTTTTCCGATCTGTATATTTCACATCCTTGCTCTCACTTGAGTACAATGGCTCTAAATTTTCATAACTTTCCCTACTCAGTTATCTCTAGCTAACTGAATATCGTTAAAAAGTAAAAAATAAAATTTGACTACATAATAGTCGAAATAAAGAAGGGAAAAAGAATGGGAGTAGGTTCGCCAAATTTTGGAAGAAGTCGATAAAATAACTCCTTGAAAACTACTAAAATATTAGTGTAGTTCGTTGCAATTGAAAAAATTATCCTCAAAAAAAATATGTACCAATTAATGTGGGACACAGTGAATAATAAATACAGTAAAGACCCGTTTTTATCAGCCCCATGGTGTATTTTAGGCTGACGAAACGGGGACTAAATCGGGACATATTTCTTTCTCTCTTTAGAATAAACCGAAGCTGTTAGAATATTCTTCTTTAGTTCCTGAAGCCTCATAACTATTTCTGATTATTTAATATAAATTTCGCTTCGAGGGAAAATTTAAAGCAGATTGATCTTTTTATTTTTGCATCTTTGCATCTTTAAGATAAGAAAAATATGCTCAAGAAAGGATTTACTCGGATTCAGCCTTGTTTGTCTGCTAGAGCCCATAGAACATAGTGTTGATATGAAGCTGACAAAATCGGGTCAAAAAGCTGACAAAATCGGGGGCTGATCGAATCGGGGGCTGATTAAATCGGGGGCTGATTAAATTGGGTCTTCACCGAGTTATAATAGATAAGCAGTAGCAGTGGAGTCAGCGGCCAGAAATTCGGTTTGGTGAAAACTTACTGTCAAAATGGCATTCCGAAACCATCATCTTTGAAGTTTTAAAAATGTGCAGAATAAATTTTTCAAAAACAATAGAAGCAGACTTCGTGTCTTTAGCGAATTTGTTGAGGCTGTCATTTGAAACAACCTTGTTGAAGGCATGAATACTTCGTGTGGGGAGTATATAGAGCTATAAAATGATATCTTTCAAAAATAACTTATTATTGTGAGCTTCACAAACTCAAGCTTTGGATAAAATTTAAATTTTATTGTTTATAAAAAGTAGAAGAGATTTATCCTAAACAGTAAAATCATAATAGTTCATTTTAAGGGTAGATTCAAATAGCCTAAATATTTTGATACCCTGAACACATAGAGCCTTCATGTCTTCAACAAAGTGGTTTATAATAGCACTCTCGAAAACTTTGCTGGAGACATTAACTCTCGAACTAAGTTAGTTGGAACAGTAAATTCTCCATAACTACATCTAGGAGAATTGACCGCCAAAATTATTTTATCAGATGATGTGCTGTACTATACCTCCGAAATTATCGGTTTCGAAATAATGTCCTCTTGACCTTAAATTATTGTTGTCGAACATATATTTTACCTAATCATATAATACATACAATACAACAAAAATCAGATGCTCATAAAAATCGATCAGAACCTGTTAGAGCCAAATGGAAAACGCAATTTTTCAAAAATTTCCTTCTAATTTCGGAAAGTGATATTCTTGATATTAATCATACTACGATTTCGTCTCAACTCTACGCATTCCCAAAATAAAAACATGATCAGTAAATGTTGAAAGTTATGCAATTTTTCGGTGAGCAGTTCTATGTTTCTTAGACATTAAATCAGTTCCAACTTCGCTTCCAATAAAAAAAAATTGACCGATATCCATATTTCGATACATCCCTTCAAAAGTGAGCTCAATATGACAGGAAATCTGAGGATTATGATTGATTTTGGAACTCCTGAATGGATTTCTATTGAAATGTTTTCATGCAGGTATTTGAAATTTATGCAATTAGACAACTGTGAGATTTCAACCAATAGATCAGTTACAGATCAGGATCCCATTCCCACAATTTTTCAAAAATCTTCATGATGTTTAAAACAATAGGTTATCAATGTGCTGATCATATAATTATTATCGTAATATAAAATTAAATTAGTCAGCATCACTAAAATTTTCTCTTCAAACCAATTAATTTTAGTTGGGGGGGGGGGGGATGAACCTCCCAAACCACCTCTTGGCTACGCCGTAGCTGGGAGTTATTTATATCACTTTTCATTTTTCGAGATATGTTTCAGATTGATCCGATGGTTATAAGTTAAGAAGTTTTCAGTCAGAAGGTTCGCGCAAATGAACATTTTTGCACCGATAAGTGATCAAGTCCCATCTAGACAACTTGGAATTGTTCGGTGGTTATTTCTAGCGGTTGTAGATAGAAAAATGAAATACGAAATTCGTTTTATCGAAATAATATTTGGCTTATTTAAATAGATTATTGCTATATTGAACAATAAATAGTCAACAAAGAGTAATCCACAAACAAAAATCGATTTAAAAAATTTAAAGTCGTTTTATAAAAAAAAAACCCATTTTTGATTTGGATGAAATTTTGTTTGTTGATAGGTAATTATGTTCCCTACCTACCGTCAAAATTTCAAGTTGGGCACTTTCAAGGAAAAAAAGTTATTTGAAAAAAAACTTTTCCTTGTCCAAACTGAATTTTTTTTCAGTGTATTTTTAAACCAATGAAAGTCATAATCATCTCAGAATCCAATTTCCCAACTGCCTGTTGGCCGGATACATGCAAAAAGTATCAGTAACGAATTTGGTATATATTCATAACAAACTGGAATGTAAACTTTCAAATGAGCGAGTGTTCGTTACTGGTCGTTACTGGTGGATAATATAAGCTAAAGTGGGTAAGACAAAGCGAGGTACTCACGCTCACATAGCAACACTCAGGAAATACGCCTTAATATACAACATTAGGTCAAGATCATTCCACCCGTGCTTCATTCAAGTTTGTTATGAATATATACCAAATTCGTTACTGATAGTTTTTGCATGTATCCGGCCAATAGGCAGTTGGGAAATTGGATTCTGAGATGATTATGACTTTCAATGGTTTAGTTTTCGATAAAAATACACTGAAAAAAAATTCAGTTTGGACAAGAAAGTTTTTTTCAAATAACTTTTTTTCCTTGAAAGTGCCCAACTTGAAATTTTGACGGTAAATTTTTAAAATCGATTTTTTTAGTGTAGGAGTCAATGGAGAATTTTTTCAATATTTTTATTCAAAAATTTGACTAATTTTGGGAAAATCACTCATACAACATTTTTTGTAGGATTTGTCATTTTTAGACTGTAGCCATTTGAAAAAAATTGGTAAATAAAGTTTGACCCTTTTCAAAAGACAGTCTAGATCATTTTTGGAAAAATAAAGTATCCAAAGTGGCTTTTTGTGACAAAATCTTCATGTACAGAAAGTTTCATTAAAATCTGAGAGGGTGCTGCCAACTCTGAATACGATTTGGCGGGAAATTCGTCATCGCACTACTACGTGAATTCAATCGATTTCGTCTCTCATACATGTATCTAGATATTTTATGAAAACATTTTTCTTTGAGTTTCGGTTTAATTTTGGAGTTTACAAACTCTTATTTAATTTAATTTAAACTCTTCTTGATCGAAAAGAAAAAAGAAAGTTTTCTTAACAACGTTTAGCATATTATTAAAATTCATACTCCTTTCAATAAAGAATACTATTTTATTATTGAATATAATTCCAAATACTATTTCAAATCAAAATGCTTATAACAAATAATTTCGAAAATGCATTAGTTTTCGATTTATTTTAAATTTTGTTTTAACCAAAACTATTATTTCGTTTGATTACGACCTTTTCATAAGATGTGTGCGCTTCTCTTTCAAAAATAGTAGGTTTATGAAAATGCTAATTGAATTTCCTGTGGCTTTTCTTTTGACATCAAGGTGTTATTGTAAACCTTTTGAAAGCTATCAGAAAACAACAAAAATATGATTCAACTATATAGTTTGATCATCTGATCCTATAGCTGAATCATATATTCATTGTTTTCTTGTAGCTTTCAACTTGTTCCCAATATCGCCTTGATGTCAACGGGAAAGTTGCAGGATATTTTATGAGCATTTTGCAAAACCTTCTGTTCTTGATGGAGAAACACAAATAACTTATGAAAAGGTCGTAAACAAATGGAATAATTGTTATTGCATTTATTGGAACAAAATTTAAAATATTTCGAAAACTACAATATTTAAAAAAATCAGTGTATATTTTTTCGTGTAAAAGTTTCCATTCCATGCAACTATTTCTCAGATAGTTTTGCTGTATAAAATACGGTAACCGAGAAATTTTTATTTTCATGCTGCATGCAAAAATTTCTACGCCCTTTTAAAAAAATGCTCTTGTATCAAAATTGACAGAGAAAATCATGGAGATTCATGATCCGAACACAACTGCAAAGTTTTGTTCGATTCGGAGATGGTCATATTTTATGGTCAGCCACTTTCCCATGGAATCCCTCAAGTACGTTAAATCGATGTATACCTGTACACTGTTAATACCAAAAAGATGTGGTTTGCGCAAAATTGCGCAAGATGTCATAGAGAATTTCGAAAAGCTGTTAAAAAAATCTTCAAAATGGGCCTAGTGTGACATGTGAGAAAGTGTGTGCTCCTATTTGAAAATCGAGATAAAGTTTGTTTTAGTTTCTCCATATATTTTACAAGGGAAGAAAAAATCGAACAATAAGCGCACTGAACTTTGAAATACTGTAGCGGGCCAACCACTCATCCAAACGTCCTGAAATTTTGGCAAATCATTTCTCATATACTGTACAATAATACAAAAATAACCTTGGAACAATATTAAAAGGTGCATTTTTTGACTTTTTTCCGCCTCGGCATCACTGTGCGGCGCTAGCTTATTCTTGTCACTATGTTAGTTCCATGCTTGACTGAGCCGTTTTTACAGTACATATGTTAAAAATAACAAAATTCATGACCGGGAACCCTAGCGATATAAGAGAACCCACTCTCTGCTGGAATCTGAACTGTACATCGTAAATTTAATATCAGACTCACGGGTCACGCGACAATTCAAGAACACACGCAAAGATGTTACAAAATCACGTCAGCATACAAACGTTTGAGCCCCTCGCGAATATCCAAGCAACCTACGCCCACGATCTCGCAAACATGATAACACCCCGGTGATAAGGTGGACGTCTCAGCACTAATAAACTTACAAACGCGATCGCAAGCGCCAACCAAATCTTTACCCTCCGTTCTAGCAACTTAGGTCTATACAATCAGTTATATTACTCAAAAAATAAAGCTCATATCCACTAGACAATACGTTCCAAGGCGACATGACTGGTAACTCTAGTGGTATGGAAGAACCCACTTTCATCTAGAATCTGAACCGCAAAAAAACCGCGTTAATTCCGAAAACCGTACAAAAAAAAACACGTTACATTCAATGCAAAAAACCTTTTTCGAAAAAGAGGTGATATTGGAGTTTTATTAAAAATGTCCTTTTGGAGGCAACAAGCTTTTTTTCACGGATTTTGCAAGTAGCACGGTTTCTACTTTCACTCTAATTCCTTAGAAGAGTTTTGGAAAAATGGAAAAGTCGGATCTTGAGACTTGGTCTGCGTATCAACAATAGGGTATTAACGAGTAGACGCTAAATATGGATGTCTGAGACTATTTTAAAAATCAAGATGGCGACTTCCGGCTTCGCGGAATTCTCTAAAACCCAATCGATATGGGTATTTTTGGAACGAGCTTGACGAGTAGATGCCAGATATCAATGCTTGAGGCCATTTAAAAATTCAAGATGGCGACTGCCGGTTCAGAGGAATTCTCCAAACCCATCACTATGAACATTTTTGCAACGAGCTTGACGAGTAGACGCCAAATATGGATGTCTTTGGCCATTTGGAATACTGCCAGTCTAACGGAATTTTCTATAACCCAATCAGTATGCATATGTTCAGAGCGGGTCTAATGAGCGCATGATAGAGATCAATGTCTGCGGCCATTTTGAAATACAGGCTTAGCGATACTCTGTATAACTCAGACAACGTGGAGTGTTTTGGAACTTGGTTTACAAATATGCAGTTGCCAGAGGTCCGACGTCATTTGCATTTATAAGGGAAAAAATGTGCTCATGAATGGATTCAGTCGAATATGAACTGGTTCGTATGCTAGAGCTCATCGAGCGTATATTAGAGGCTCATAATCGAATCAAAAAACTAACAAAATCAGGGGGGTAATAAAATCAGGTCTTCGTTGTATTATTAAGATGAATGAGATGTCCACCAAACTAGAAGTCATCATCTTAGATTAAAACATGACTTCCGGTATTTATTCATCAACGCTAGTCCCAAAATTTTCACATATTTCTGGTAATTGAAACTTATACTAAACCGAACTGGCCATCTTGGTTTTCGAAACGGCCTCAGACATCGATATCTGACGTCCACTCATCAATCCCGTTCCAAAAATAACCATATTTATGGGGTTTTAAAAAATTGTACTGAACCGGAAGTCGCCATCTTGATTTTCCAAACGGCTTCAGACATGGATATGGAAAACTTGATCAAAAATCGTCTAAGTCTTTTTCCTTCAAGAGGACTGCGACTGCGATTTTTGCGAAAAACCGTGCTAATTGCAAAATCCGTTCAAAAAAAACTTGATCAAAAATCGTTTAAGTCTTTTGCCTTCAGAAGGACTTAGAACATTTTGCGAAACTCGTGTAAAGAAAAATGTTGAGAAATCGACTAAGTCTTTTGCCTTTAAAAGGAATTAGTTCTATGCTATATTTCACCCTAAGGAGGAAAATTTGGTAAAAACCAAAATTTCTCACTAGGGTGAAAATTTGTTGGTAAAAACCAGTCTTTGTACAGGAGGGCACAAATCCTTATTTCATACTATGTTGCGTTTCGGCTTCGCCTCATCAGAAACCGACACTAACACATTGTCGAAATAGATTAGCGCCGGCTTGACGCAAATCCCTTAAAACTAAAACACACTATGTGTTTCAATCATACGACTGATCAAACGTGATGTCCTATTCGCGCAGAAGTTCTGTTTATGCCGATGAGACACAAGTGAAGCCGAAACTTGTCTTGGCTTAGCAGGCCTATGCGAAAGCACTATGCTATATTTCACCCTAAGGAGGAAAATTTGGTAAAAACCAAAATTTCTCACTAGGGTGAAAATTTGTTGGTAAAAACCAGTCTTTGTACAGGAGGGCACAGGGATTTGTGCCCTCCTGTACAAAGACTGGTTTTTACCAACAAATTTTCACCCTAGTGAGAAATTTTGGTTTTTACCAAATTTTCCTCCTTAGGGTGAAATATAGCATAGTGCTTTCGCATAGGCCTGCTAAGCCAAGACAAGTTTCGGCTTCACTTGTGTCTCATCGGTATAAACAGAACTTCTGCTCGAACGGGACATCACGTTTGATCAGTCGTTTGATTGAAACACATAGTGTGTTTTAGTTTTAAGGGATTTGCGTCAAGCCGGCGCTAATCTATTCCGACAATGTGTTAGTGTCGGTTTCTGATGAGGCGAAGCCGAAACGCAACATAGTAAGGAATTAGTTTTTTTTTTGCGAAAAACCGTGTTTATTGTGAAAACCGTGCAAAAAAAACCGTGCGAAAATCTTGTAAAAAAGCCATGTAAAAAAACGTGTAAAAAACCTTAGTGTATCAGATTCACGGTCCGCGCGAGATCATCACACACGTGAATATGCGCAAGGCACACGGTTTTAATATAGAATTTATACACGCGAAGTTACATACACGTTAGCACACGCGACATACAAACGCACACGCGATCGAGCGCGTTAACGTACAAATGCTCGAGTCCTTCGCGATGAAGTCCCTACGCCCGCACATACCTGAACCATACAATGAATATCACATTCAGAATCACGGCCCGCTACAGTTGACCTAAAGCAGTGTTTTAGTGAGCGCCATTGCCTGTCTCGTCCGCAATTGTAGTGTGATATTCTGAAGGGAAGCCCGTCCGAGAACCTAGCTCTACAGCTCCAGTTGGACAACTCTCGAAGAAAAAACTTTGTATGGAGAGGTGCCACTGTGCAATGGGAGGGAGAAATGCAGTTTTTTAAATATCTCTATTTAAATTTTATGAATGTGATTAGTGCTATGATAAAACAAGTGCTAATCTGAACTAATGTATATAACAACTGGATTTGTCCAGTTTCCTACAGCCGAAGAGAAAATAAAACCGATTTAAACTAACGGTTAGTTATCAATTGTTTAATAACACACACATTGCAGGCTGAATTTCGCCGCTCACAATACAGCACAATATCGATTCAAAGCTGCTTATCTAATCGCAAAAAGAAATGTACAGATGCCTTATCTGCGACCTCGTTCAATTCTGTGTGGGCCTCTGGCAGTACTGTTTCCTCTGCCATCTGTGTACAATACTGTTGTATGCACTGTAATCGTTTCTCGAATATGGCGAATCGTTCCGGCATAACACTCCAGCGATAAGTGTTTACGTACGTGCGCAACTTCTTTGTTTACCTGTAACCGCGGTGGAACCAAATGACTATCAGCGTGACTGTTGGAGTGTTAGAGGTGCGAGAAATTTGCAGAGAGTGCCTATTTTTCTTCCCCTCCAAGGCTAGGCAACGCCAAAGTAAATTATTACTAATGCTGTATGCAAATGTTCACATCAGCGCGGCTACCTCGCTGGGAACACATTCCCACTGCGGCCAACGGTCGGTATTGTCAATTTCAATAGAATGCGGCATTTGTCACCTTTGAACACAATCACCCGGTTGAAGTTCAGCTATAGCCTTCAAGGTCCGTCGAATGGTCGAAGCTTTTACCCCAAAAACAAGCTTGGCGAAGGAGTGTCAAACACACCATCAAACGAAAGTTATTAAATCTATGAATAATTCACTAAAATTGTTTATAACTATTTAGAAGGGGGACATCTCACTCATTGCCATCGGTAATAACTGCTCTATTTCTGGTACCTTTTTAGCAGGCATTTACCCCCATCATCCCGCCATATGGCTACCCAAGTCAACACACAGTGGATCGCTTCTGCGGATAGAGCCGTTCGAACCGAAAAAAAACAACACTTCACAACATGTTGGCTGTAGCTGTTGCATGCATGATTAAATCGTGCGAAAAACTTGCTGGCAATGGCCGGCCAAATTTCTTCCATTTATGGACGACCGCTACTTTGAATGGTTCTGCTGACTGAATGCAAAGTTAAGTTACCTTCCAGTCCCGAAAGCCATTTATTAACTTCCACTCGCTGCTGCTGATGCTGCTATTTCTGATGCTGAGTGTCTCCGAATGTCTGTGCCTGTGTAGTGGCGCAAGTGAGTGAGTAATATGCGAGCGCTTGTGTTTTGTGTGGTATCCCGCACAGCTTCCGGATGTTGCGCAGGTACCCTACCCGGCGGATTGGCGGCGGTAGCGGTGACGAGGTTTGCAATGAAACCGTTCATTCGGTTATTACTTGCGTTTGCGTAAACTGTGGTCGGTGAACCTGCCTGGTGCGCAGGTAAGACAAAAAGGGCAAAGAAGTATTCCATCCCTTTAATGGCGGTGCGTGATTGTGGTGAATCATGGTGGTTTTCCATGAATTTGAACCCAGCAAGTCGGCCGGATTTACGCTGTTTAAATTGGCGCCGAGGTTGGTTGGAACTTGGTGCAGCATTTGAAGATTGAGCACAGTTTGCGGTTTCGAGGTAACGCTGATTGATGCCTGTGAACTTGATGACGATTATTTATGAGCCATTCGTTGATTTATGACAGCACATTTGCTGAACAATAATAATTATGATAATCTAACCACAACCATCTAACCATCGACGTAAAACCGTTATCTTCATAAGACAGCATCTTCGATTTTGATCACTTTTTTGGATTTTGCCGGAAATGCCAAATCGTTTTTTTTTTTTTATTTCTGACAATGTTTAACGGAGACCCGATTGGATTCATCAAATGAAGCTGTATGAATGGATATTGTACCTAGAAAAATTGCCCAGAGATCGGACTCAAAGCAACCATTATATTGATACCCAACAAAAACTTGAACTTGGTCGACAGGGTACTCGTCATTTTTAACCGATTTGAACACTTTTGAATGCTTTAAATTCAATAGCTCGTCCAGTTCTGACCCTGCTGAAAGAAACTATGTGAGTAGTTAATTTGATGCCGGGAATACCGGCTTTCCGGGTGCATGTCCCAGTACTAGGATACGATTTGAAATTTTCAAAAGAAATTAGGTATACACCAACCTAACATAACCCCCCCCCCCCCCCCAACATATGGGAGGCTTAGAGCAAGAGTAGGTTAAAAATTTACTGCGAGCAAAAACGGTATACGTTTTATTAAGAGCAAAGCCGGTTTAAATAAATTAAGAAAGTAAATTTAAGAAATGGGATAAAAAACCTTAGCGCAAAAATAGGTTAAAAAGGTATACCACTTTTCCTCTGAGAGGAAAAATAATCCATTTTTATCCTAAGAATGGTTTCCAGAAATTATTTACCAAAAATCAATGAAAACCGTCATAAAATAGATGTTATTTGAAAGAGGGCGGTCAGCAGACACCGAAAATTGACCATTGAAATCCAAGATGACGACTTCCGGTTACCACAAAATAGTTAGAATCATCAATATCAAAGTAAATTGAAAGGGAATGGTCAGTAGACAGAAATTCATGATCAGCGCCATTTTGAAATTCATGATGGCGACTTCCGGTTATCGCAAAATAGTGAGAACCATCATCGGTAGGGGTGTCATTTGAAAAGGTCAGTAAACATAAAAAAATTATGATTAGCGCCATTTTGAAATCCAAGCTGCTACTACTTCAGGTTACCACAATATAGTTAAAATATGGGTATCATTTGAAAGAGAGTGGTCAGTATGTAACAATTCCAAGTGCAGTGAAGACCCAATTTTATCAGCACCCGGTTTTATCAGCCCCCGATTTTATCAGCTTTTTGACCCGATTTTAGCAGCCTCTTCTGAAAATTGATAATTGGTAGGGCTCTAGCAGACGAACCAAATTGCATTCGAGTAAATCCTTTCCTGAGCATATTTTTTTTATCTTAGAGATCCGCAATATGCAAAAAAAATATTTTTTTTATTTTGCACAGACCCTCTTAGGGGGAATTTAAACTAAATAATCAGGAAAGGTTAAGAGGCTATATCTAGGGACTAAAGAAGAATATCTTAAGGACTTCGGTTTTTTAAAAAGAGAGAAAAATATATGTCCCGATTTTGTCAATGTTTTTATCAGCCTAAAACTCACCAAGGGGCTGATAATAACGGATCTTTACTGTATACAGGATGTTATACGGCTAGCGTTACGATTTTACTAACATTATGGGTCCTTTCTGATTGGAATTCATACATAGGTTGACATTATATCATCTGAATAAAAAACGTTTCGTGTACAAAGTGGGTTTAGGGCCAAGTTCTCTCTGGAGGTACCCTGGACTTGGCGATGAGCCCTGCTTCGAAACTCTTTTAAACTTGGAGTGTCCCATACCAGGAATGCCGAAGATAACATAATAGCAGATAATCTTTGGAGGCCCTACGCCATCAACCCCTCATACATATGCCTGCGATCATCTAAACAGGACAACCCTCCGATGATAAAGTGAACCGTTCAGCACTTATAAATTTTCAAACACGGGGTGTCAAATGTGAACCTACAAACGCTCGGTTTCGCACGATCATGAATTGATTACGTC
Organism: Topomyia yanbarensis; assembly: GCF_030247195.1. Taxonomy (NCBI): domain Eukaryota; kingdom Metazoa; phylum Arthropoda; class Insecta; order Diptera; family Culicidae; genus Topomyia; species Topomyia yanbarensis. The sequence continues at coordinate 391,769,497 of NC_080672.1, forward strand.
AGGAGGTCTCAAATAAAAAATAACGCTTATATCCACTAGACAACACGTTCTATGGCGCCACGATCGGAGACTAGTGATATTGGGGGACTCACTCTCTTCTGGCATCTGATCTCAATACTGAAAATTTAGCATCATATTCACTGTCCGCGCGATCATTCAGATACAAATGTTGTTATGTTAACTTTCTTTGATCGCGAGATATAAAAGCCCACATGATTGAATGTGTTAACTTACAAACGCTCGAGCCCCTCGTCATGATACACATATGTGAACATGTAATCGTGATCATCAACGCTCAACTACACCCATGATTTCAAAAACAGAACAATGTCTGGATGATTTAGTGAACATTATTGCACTTATAATCTGATAAACATGGTCTCATCGAACCAATAAAAGCTTATTCCCACGCACTCGTTATCAGAATCAGAACCACGGCCCGCTGCAATTGGCCTTAAGTAGTGTTTTAGCGGGGGATATTTCCTGTCTCGTCTGCAATTGTAGTGAGTGCTTCTGATAGAGAGCCCTCCCGTGAACCGTGAATGTTGTCAGATGTCTCAGTGATAAAAACGCATGAGGTACAACCTAAATATGGAACGTGTATGCCAATAAAACATAAAAAGCGATATAAACTTATCACCCTAGGTACATACAAAAATATTTTGACATAAGACGTGGCTGTAAGTTCTAAAAACATTTTTAGAAGCTTCAATAAATCAGTAACAAAAATATAATGTATCGCATCTAAATGTAATTGAAAGAAGAGACTAAGCAACGATTCTCACATTATCATATATTTATTCCAATAACCTTAAGATATAAAACCCCTTTCAAATGACAACCTTTTTCAAATGACATCCTCGTTGATGATGTCTTTCACCATTTTGTGGTAACCTGTAGTCGCCATCTCGGATTTAAAAATGGCGCTAATCGTCGTTTCCCGATGTCTGCCGATCACCCCCTTTCAAATGACACCCATATTGATGGTGGTTCTCAATTTAGTAATTACCGGAAGTCGCCATCTTGAATTTCAAAATGGTGCTAATCATCAATTTCTAATGTCTGCTCCAGCTTCTTTCACATCACAACCATATTGATGGCGATTTTCATTATTTTGTACTAACCGGAAGTGACCATCTTGGATTTCAAAATACCGCTAATCGTCGATTTTCGATGTCTGCTAACCAACCCCTTTCAAATGGCATCCATATTGAGGGTGGTTTTCACTATTTTCTGGTAATCGGCAGTCGCCATCTTGGATTTTAATATGGCGGTAACCGTCAATTTATGATGACTGCTGACCACCCCTTTTTAAATGACATACGTTTTGATGGTGGTTCTCACTATTTTGTGGTAACCGGAATTCGCCATCTTGGATTTGAAAATGGCAGTAATCGTCAATTTCCAATGTCTGCTGACCACCCCCTTTCAAGTTACATCTATATTGATGGTGGTTCTCACTATTTTGTGGTGACTGGAAGTCGCCATCTTCGATTTCAATATGGCAGTAATCGTCAATTGTCTGTGTCTGCTGACCTATACGGATCCCAAATCTCACGATTTCTACTCACAAGTCCAAATAAGTATATGTATTATTTTCTTAGCGCAAAAATGGGTTAATATTTTATACCATTCTTGCCCTGAAAATTTTGCCGAACTATTTTTGCGCTAAATAATATTTGATCCACTTTTTGCCTGAGGTTGTGATAGCCATACCATTTCTGATCTAACAGAATATTGTAACCCACTCTTGCTCTGAACAAAATTTTAACCCACTCTTGCTCTCAGGCTCTCATATGAACTTCGTTTGACAACTCTGGTGGTGGTTTGTTTACATAGCAGTTACGCGAGTTTGAACGCCACGGATGAACATTAGGATGGGACAAAAATTAGATTCAGGCGAAGGAACTTTACGATCGCGTGGGAATGAGCGTTTATTCGTGCACTCTGGAGATCGCGGTAATCAGATTATAAGTGCTTTATGTTCGCGAAATCTTGGGTGTAGTTGTGCGTGGATGATCGCGATTGCATGTTTGCTTTTGTGTATCATCGCGAAGGCTTCGGGCGTTTGTATGTCGCGTGTGCTAGCGTGTATGTAAATTCGCGTATTTAAATTCGATTTTATTAACGTGTGTCCATTTGCATATTCGCGTGTGTTTATCGATAATCGCGCACGGACCTAATTGTCGGTGTACGGTTCAGATGCTAGCAGAGAGTGACTTCTTCCATATCACTAGGGCTTCCAGTCATGTCACCACAAAAGGTGTTGTCTACTAGTTATGACCGTCGTTTTTTATATTGGACAAATGGAAGGCATGGACCTAGGCTGCTAGGGCCGAGACCAGAAACTTCCGGACGTAACCGATTCATGATCACGCTAACACGGTTGCAGTCATTCTGTTTGGGAGATCGGAAGCGTAGGTGTCCGTGGGTGATCGCAAAGGGCTCGAGCGTTGGTATGTTAACGTGTTTGTCGCGAATGCAAGCGTGCATTTAACTTAGCGTGTACAAATTCGATTTTATAACCGTGTGGCCATTCGCATATTCGCGTGTATTTTTGAATGATCGCGCGTGGGTCGTATATCTGATGCTTGATTTTAGTGTGTGGTTCAGATGGTAGAAGAGACTAATTTTTACTACATCACTATAGTTCCCGGTATATCGCCATGGAACGTGTTGTCTTGTGAATAAGAGCGTCAATTTTGTTTGTCCAAATGAAGGCAAGGACCTAGGCTGCTAAGACCGAAGGTAGAATTTTCCAAACGTGACCGTTCGCATGAACATGGGCGTTTGTAGGTTCCCACTTGAAACAGCAGTTAATCATCTGGGTGTTTTCATGACCGAGACTGCGGGTGTTGGTGTGCGTGGATGATGGCAAAAATCTTAAGCGTTTGTATGTTAACGTGCTGACTGCTAGAACAGAGGGAGTTCCCCCATATCATTAGAGTTCCCGATCATGTTGCCATGGAACGTGCTGTCTAGTGAATATGAGCGTCAGATTGAAGTAGAATACTTATAACATTTCAATATGGGGTCCCGTTTCAAAGTTTCTGCTGAGATATTTTCCCAGTGTTCAAATATGCATAGCTTCCGTTGTACTGATTAAAATCACTATATTTTTACACTATCTGATCGGAAATATGTACACGTATATTGTATTTAATCCCATAAGCTATACTACTGCAATAAATAACGTAAATAATGTATTTTGTGAAAGTAGTAATTATTTGCGCTGATTGATCCGTACATTTCGATCAAGCAGCGAGCGTTGCAAGGACCTCCCCTTTGTTATCCAATGAACTGCGACACACATATACACATATGGCGTGCTCAGATAAATTCACCACTGCACGCGCTCCAGTGTGCACTGCGGTCGGTGTATATACTGGAGTGCACAATGTACATTTGTGTGTATTCTTTGGTTAGTTTTCTCATGCGTCATACGGTTTTCAGCGTCCCATATTTTTGTCCATAAAAATACAGAGAATGTAACAAACATTTTCATACAATTCAGGTTTTATTATAGTGTTGCTTACTCAGCAGAAACTTTTTATCGATATAAGTTTTTGGTAATGTCTAACTCAGTGTTTTTCAACCGGGTGAATTCACCCCCAGGAGTACGGCAGATGATGAATTATTCCAGGTAAACTTCAACTTGTTATGCTAATATCTCCAGCTAATTATTGACTCTATGATATAGACAATAATTCGATGGAAATAAGTTGAAATCTACCCGGCATAATTCACCATCTGCCGTCTCCGATTTTATCAGCTTTTGATCCGATTTTATCAGCCTTATATGAAAATTGATAGTTGGTAGTTTGATGGGCTTTAGGAGACGAACCAAGTTGAATTCCAGTAAATCCATGTTTTTCTTATCCTAGAGATCCGAAATAGGGAATTTTTTATTTTTTTTATTTTGCACTGTCCGACCCCTTTAAAGGAAATTTAAGCTAAATAATCAGAAAAGGTTATGAGGCGATATCTAGGGACTAAAGAAGAATATTTTTTTTATTTCGATTATAGAGGTTTTAACCTTAAGGTCATTCGCCTCTTCGGGTTAGAAAAATCTCTTATGAAAAATTTCTAACCCTATGTGCGGAGTCGGGAATTGAACCCAGGTGCACTGTGTACAAGGCAATCGATTTACCAACTACGCTACGCCCACCCCCTTCAAGAAGAATAACTTAAGAGTTTCGGTTTCTTAAAAAGAAAGAAAAATATATGTCCCGATTTTGTCAATGTCCCCGTTTTATCAGCCTAAAGTTCACCTGGGCTGATAAAAACTGGTCTTGACTGTATTCAAATTTTTGGATATGTCTAACGGAATTCGGTCATTTGATATTTCACCAAATGGCATTCAGCAAATTGACATCCGGGCTGATGACATTCGGCTAAATGGTTTCTTCAGCCAAATGGCATTCGGCTGAATGTCTTTGCAATTGACCTGGAACCGTATCACAGTGCTCTTTGCCTTTTATGTTCGCACTTCTTCAAATCCTCAGTTTCTCTTCACTCATTCCTGGCTACTCGAAAATTTCATTGCCACGTAAAACACGATGGTGTATAGACTATTCCGTTCCATAAAGGGAATCTGGCTTATGATTTTACGGTTGCCGCGGTTGTGTTTGTTCAAATCAAAGGGCACGCACATATTGCACTCAGTTTGCTTTTGGATTTGATCAAAGCGTGGCGGCGCGCGGCAGGGCTAGTTGATCTGACGATGGCGGCGCCGCGGCATGTGGCATTTAACCCGAAGGGCAGCAAACATGATTGGGGGTTATTGATTTTAATTTATTTTTGCATGTCATTTTGTGAGCGGTCGGTCGAGTGGCAGTGGATGTTACGATTTTGGCTATACACTGGTTGGTTGAATGCCAGTGGGGATTGTTGGCGATGGCATGTCGAATCCAAATTGAACAATGGCAGCTCGCTTATTGTTTAGGTTGGGTAGTGTTGTTGAAGAGCTACGTTATTCCACAGTTGACTAAATCGCTGAATCGAGAACTTTAATCTGGGGGCGGATACCATAGTACCCTGAATTTCCATTAAGTAACTGCTAAAAAAGACAATTTCACCCGGCACTGCTCGAAACATTTTTGAGAGCAGTAAACTAACGGCGTCTTAACGGCTGGTTAATTTTCGTTGTTTTGTTCGAGCGCAATATTTCATGCGGCGTATGGCAATCACTTCCACATGGCGTCACCAAGTCGAGTGCGTGAGGATTCGCAGCAACTTTCTTGCGGCTGTTGCCGCAAACTACCACATTCAACGATAATTTGGGTAATGAGCAAAAACTATTTATGCAGACAGTATGCGTACTTGACATTCTACTCGAGATGGTGTTTTAAATCATACCACCCCTAGCTACAGTGGACCCCATTCTAGCTCTGTAGTGAAATGACTATCCAATCTGACTTTAAGCTCCACAAAGACAATTTAATTCGTTGCTAAGCCGACGCCAGTGATTTCAGGTGAGCAAGGACTGACTGTACAGAGAGCAGTTAAAGTTAATGCCGATCTTAGGGGGCTGTTTGTTGGTTCCCCCAACGCTCTCGAGCTCGGGTCATAGAGTACGTGCCGGTGCCGTTGCCGTCACCGTCGCCGCCATGCCGACTGCCGCCTTTAGGAAGTGCTACACACCTATAATTTCACTCGCTGCTGGCGGCAAGCGTGACAACAACTGCTCCACCAGCCTGCAGCTCCTATTTATGTAGCACTTCCAGTCATCCGCCATGGTTCAGTGTATCTGGCTACGGAGCCACTGAAGCGACAGTTTTGTCGCACAGTAGGTACAGTTGGTTAGGGCGAGTGCCATTCCAGTCGGTTTCGCCAGGTTGAGTTCAAACGAGGCTTTAGTTGTAGCTTGTTGAGATGCCCTTTTAGCGTTGCTGTTATTGTTGGTAATGGCGATGTTTTTTTGTTGTTGCGGAGAGCAGTGAAATGATATCGATTTCTTTTGCAAGTTTGTGTCACCAACCTTTTGGAATGAGAAAGAACCCATGCTGTCTAGAGGGGACGGAGCAGTACCAAAACTTTGTCACTTGCAGCCAGACAACAAAGAATAACACGAAAGTCGTGTTGTTTTGTAAAAATATTATGCACAACTAGCGTGATATACTAGAAAGTGTTTATTTGAGCGACACTGCGAGACACGGTTCTGTTACTCGACAGAAATCTGTGCGCAAAAAATTGATTTATTGCCTCGTTCCGTACACATTTTGTTAATCTATTTTTTACGAGTGAACGCTGTAATGCTACGTAGTCCAATTTGTCATCAGTTACCCGTAACCGCTCCGTTTTTGTCGTTCCAAGTTCGCACAACAGTAGTCGATGATTTGTTCCAATGAGAAAAATGTGCCATTGCCATCAATGGCAGAACTACTGTCGGCCAACCATTTCTGTGTTGTCGCATAGTCCCATTCCTGATTAATTGTTGAATAGCTCACTTTCAGTTATGTTTACCAAGCTAACACATACCAACACACACACACACACTGAAACTGAATGTTTTGATGCACTTGATGTTTTCTTTCGGTCGTAGTACTGTTTGTTGATAAACTAACCTTTATTACGCTGTGACCCTGGTTGGATACGTAAACAAGCTGGTTGCGTTTACGGCTGAGGTAGAGTTTTCGGCGAGAGCGTCGACCTTGCTGGAGTTGATTATAAAACAGTTGGAGGGCAGAGGTAAAGGTGAGATTTGTATGCCAGTCAGTAACCATAAGCAGGCAGTCTGTCGTGATGTAATTTAAAACGTCGCAAAGAATAAGGAAGAGGACGTGATGTTGGAGTTATTTTCGGAAGAAACCATTGCACTGACAGAAACGTGAGAATTTATTGTACGTACTCCAATATCGTTTCAACGTGAGAAACGAGAACACACCCAGAGTGGCGAAGTATTGACAGTCTTTGTTTAGTTTGAAAAAGTAAATGATCTGATTCATTGCACGTTTAAGTTGCAACCAGTTTCGTCTTACTGCGAGGAGAAAATGTAAAATCGGAATTTTCTGCTTACTTCAAAAATTAAACAGTTTACGTCCTCGTGTCTTCATGTCGTCGAGCTTAGAAAGGAATCTATACTTGGACGTATCTGACTCTGGTTTACAATGATTGCTAGACGATCCTGATCAACTGATTGTTATTTTTCAACCCAACGTTATCGTTTTCATATCGTTTCCCATCGTCGCCCATCTCACCGAATGCCGCTTGGCCGAAGGTATTTTTGCCAAATGGATCCTACGAAAGATTTGACTTGTTGGCGGGTTTTCTTCTTTGGGTATCAGCAATCAGTACCGTCTGGCTCAAATAGCACGTTTCCCATGTGGATCGGAGATTTGTGCCTTGACATGACTTGTCTTTTCATCATTTCCCTGATGGGAAAGATTGGGGATGTGGTAAGGTTAGAGATAAGGAAAATAACGACACAGAACAATTAAATCAGAGCATTTTGCACCCCCGGAGAGATATTGTCATTCAAATACGGCTTAAACTATAGCTCTTTACCACACTGGGTTAGAAATAATAGCATGTGTGAGTTTCTGTACGTAGCACCAAAAAAACCGGATACGCAATTGCATTACTACAGGACAGCTGCATATCAAATGATATAATGTTCCGTAATCTGATTCACAAAGATCACATGAATAGTACTCCGTGCGCTGAATAGTAGCCATGTGAAAATTAAGTTTACAATGTCCAGTCAGTGGCCTGATTGGAACATTGTAGTTGTGCTTGGAAAAATGCAACAAATTCTTTGACATTTTCGGACTCACATCCGGCAGAAAAGTCTTGTTTGAACGCAAGTTTGCAAGCTACGCCAATAGTTGGCATGTTCGGATGCAGCCCAAGAGCGAATCTTCTGTTTTATCCAATTTAACTTATAAACAGTAATAGAACTGGTTCTGGACCAAGTCAGTCGCAGCGCCAGCTCTAGCCGGCCGCCCATTCATTTCTAGTAATACCGGAATGACCGGGTACCCATAGAAGGTTCTTTGATTTGAGTTCGACATGCGATTACTAATACAGTTCTCGAATCTGTCGAACTTAGGGCTTTCAGGGCAGCCTGACTGTCAGAGCGAAAATAGATTCTTTTACCGTAAATTCCCTGTTGAACTGCCGATTGTACGCCACACAGAATCGCAAAGATTTCCGCTTGGAATACGGTACAGTATCTACCAAGCGAATGAGATCGGTTTAATCTCATTTCACGACAATAGACACCAGCACCGGCTCGGCCCTCCAACAAAGAACCGTCAGTATTACAAACTATGTATTCTCCAAGTTGTCGCTCCATCCACCCAGACAGCCATTCCTCGTAAGTAGTAATTCTCACATTGATAGTTTTAAACGGAAAAACTGTATGTGAGTGTAAGGTCACTGGAAGCAACTATATACTCATCCCAAGTAATCATTTGGGGCCACAGTCTTGTGTGGCTAGTTGATTCAGAAACACATATAGTGGTTTTATGTTCAAGAATGCCTTTAGAGCGGCAGTAAGTGTTGTCGAGAACGCACCAGTCATCGCCATCAAAACCATCCTCTGCAGATGGTTTAGCTTTGATTGGATTGTCATTACTTCTCCCTTCTGCTACTAAACAAGGCATCCGTAAGCCAGTATTGGTCTAACAATTGTTGTGTAGATCCTCTGAATGTACGTGGGTTTGAGTTCTTAAGATTTGCCGAAAGCCCATCTACATTGTCCGAAAGCCATGCAAGCTTTCTTGATCCTGAAATTGATGCGAGCTGTCCAATTAAGTTTTGAGTCAAAAATTACCCCAACGTATTTAACCTGACCTGCGACAGCAATTTCAGAGCCAAAAAATTGCAATGGACGAGCTCCGGTTGTAATCCTTCGTTGCGTGAAAAGCACCATTGATGTTTTATTTGGATTAACTGATAGTCCAACATGAAGACACCACCGCTCAACAACACACAAGGCTTGTTGCATCAAATCAAAAAGTGTGTTAATGCAAATACCGGTGATCATTATTTGATAATCATCGGCGAAACCATGCGTCGGAAAACTAAGCTCATTAAGTTTCCTCAACAAACCATCGGTGACAAGGTTCCATACAAGTGGTGACAGCACCACAGCACCTTGAGGACATCCGCAGACACTCAGTTTCCTTATCTCTGCTTGTCTTAACGATGAGCACAGATGTCGGTTACTAAGCATTGCGTGTATCTAGTTCGTGATATATGAAGATATTCCATGACCTCGTGCTCCTTTCAAAATGGCTTCGAAAAACATGATGTCAAAAGCACCTTCAACATCTAGAAAAACTCCTAAGCTTGATTGTTTTTGCGAAAAAGCTTTTTCAATGTTGAAGACAACATTATGTAACAGGGTGATAGTTGACTTCCCCCACATGCAGCGGGTGCTCGCCTAAACTAACATCCCGAATGTAGTGGTCGATTAAACGTTCCACTGATTTGAGAAGGATCATTCTAAAGCTCTTTGCCTCCTCATAAGTGACGCGGCCACTTTTGGGAATGAATTTTACAGTTATTTCTCGCCACGTTAATGGAATGTATCCCGTTGCAAGACTGCAAGTAAGAACCTTTGTCAAGATAGGCTTGAAGTGTTCGTATCTTTTTTGTAGTAGTACTGGAATTATTCCATCTTTTCCCGGAGACTTATACGGAGCAAAACATTCAATCGCCCATTTGATTCGATTTTCGGTTGTCACGATTCTACGAAAAAATGCCCAAGAATCAGAACTACCTGAAAAAACACTCAGGGGCACTCGTTAGTGATGGCTGCCTGAAAAATGTGTGTCAAAAAGACAATTGAGTACCACATCTTCGTCAGACGAGTATTCACCATTAGCAGCTCTAATCGAGCTTACATGAAAGTCTTTCGAGTTCGAAAGTGACTTATTTAATCTACTAGTCTCGTTGAGACTTGCGATATTTGTGCAGAGGCTTTTCCAAAAACTTCGCTCAGAGGATCAAAGGGCATTTCTGTATGCTTTGCGAGCCAACTTAAATGCCTCCGAACGACAATTTCGGTATTCCACCAAGGTGTTCCTCTTGAAGCACGCATAACTCGAAGCTGACAAGCCTCTTGGTATGCTGCTACTATGAGTGAGCTTGTTTTATCCACGACATCTTCAAAGTCGCTTGGAGATTCAATCGTCGGAAGATACCCATGAAACCTCTAGTCGTCAAGCCCTCTTCGTAGAGGTCCCAGTTCGTAGATTTGGGATTACGACAGATGACGATATCTAGCGAGACGTTTAAATGATCAAAGGCGATGTACTTATGATCAGATAACGACGGTTCGAGCTCTTCTGGTATGAGGCAGTTTGCCAAATCATGCGTAATACTGTCAGAGCAGAGAGTTACATCTAATGCCTCTGCTCTGCCAGCTCGTGCAAATGTTGGGCGATTTCCTGCATTAAGAATGTGCAGATTTGTACTACTTAAGTATTCCATTAATTCGGTGCCTCTCAAATTGATATCTGTGGTGCTCTAAATTATGTGGTGGGCATTTGCATCACTGCCGATTATGAGAGTAAACCCATTTCTGCCACAGTATGATACGACCCTTTTTAAATCATCAGAAGGTTATGGTTCATTATGCGGCAAATATGCCGAACAATAGAAGTATTTCTTGTTTATATTGTCAACAGTCATATTTACCGTGACAGCACAAATATCGCGAGTTGTGAGTATACATGCACGAAGCATTTCACGTGGATGCCATTTTTGTTGAAAGCTACGAAGACGGGATTAAGTAGCTTTCCAACATAGAAGTTTTCTTTATCGAAATACGGTTGTTGAGCTAAAGCTATGGAAGCTTTTCCTTCCTGCACAAGGCGGGATAGATTCATAGTTGCTGTACGTTTATGCTGATGATTAATTTGTGCTACTCTAACCATACTCGATTACAGCACTACACATTTCATCATCAGCACTTGTTGTATAGAAACTAGAAGATACCAAACACGTTGGCTTATAAACACCTATAGCGAACCCCGAATTGGGTATTAGGGACATGACCATCATTTGAATCACACGATTTGTGAAGAAACAAACGTCCACTGTGTCAGAGATTCGCGTAACACGGCAAGGGTAAGACCCAAGACACCCCGTTCGCGACTGGCATATTTTAGTCCTGCCAGGTAACAGGCATAGCGTAGTTGGTAAATCAATTGCCTTGTACGCTGCTTACCTGGGTTCGATTCCCAACCCCGCACGTAGGGTTAGAGATTTTTCCAAAAGAAATCTCTTTAACCCGAAAAGAGGCGAATGACCCTAAGGTAAAAGCCTCTATAATAAAAAATAGTCCTGCCAGCCATTCAGTCTTCGGAACGGAGAAACACCTTGACTTGAGGAGTCCTGTCCTATGGCTATTTTTTCGTGCTGGACAGTGGTGTAAATTCTTAACGTTAAAATATTATATATAGTTTAAAAATCACTTAACGAGTTTAAATGTGAATAGAGCAATTGTTAAAATTGTATCATTTAATACAAAATTACAATATTTTGGCACCAGGTTTAAAACGAATCCAAGCGCTTCAAGTGTGGAAACAATTTATTTTCTTCAATTCTTATCACGGGGAATTGACCTCAATACAAAACGCAGTCTACAACCAACAGTCTAGGTCCATGTTAATTAATAAAAAAAAAATTGAAAAATTAAGAAAAAATAAATCCCATATTCACTAGACAAAACGTTCCATGGCGACATGACCGGGAACTCTAGTGGTATGGGGTAACTCACTCCCTGTCAGAATGTGATCCGTACACCGAAAACTAAATGAATGACGGTCCGCGAATATGTGAATGGCTGCAGCGAAGTCACATACACGCGAGCAAACGCGACAAACACGTCGACATACGAACGCTTAAGCCCTTCGCGATCATCCACGCACACCTATGCCCGCGATTGCGCATACTTGGTAACACTCCGGTAATCATGTAAACGTTTTAGTACTTACGAAGTTACAAACGCGGTTTCAAACGCGAACCCGCAAACGCGCTAGATCATGAATCGGTCCCGTCCGGAAATTTTTACTCTTCATTCTAGCAACTTAGGTCCATACATCCAGTTGGACCAATCAAAAAAAGCTCATATCCACTAGACCACACGTTCTACTGCGACATGGCTGGGAACTCTAGTGATATGGAAGAACCCACTTTCTTCTAGAATCTGAACCGTACACGAAAAAATAAGTATCAGATTCACGGTCCGCGCGCGATCGTTCCAGAACAGAATGTGCGAAAGGCACACGGTTATAAAATAGAATTTATACACACGAAGTTACATACACGTTAGCACACGCGACATACAAACGCACACGCCATCGAACACGTTAACGTACAAATGCTCGAGCCCTTCGCGATGATACACACTATCGCGAGTCCCTACGCCCGCACATACCTGAACCGTACAATGAATGTCACATTCAGAATCACGGCCCGCTACAATTAGCCCAAAGCACTGTTTTATTGGGTGCCATTGCCTGTCTGGTCTGCAAATTGTAGTATGTGATTCTGACGGGGAGCCCTTCCGCGAACCTATCTCTACAGCTCCAGTAGGACAGCTCTCGAAGAAAAAAGAAACCCGAAACCGAGAATATCAACTTAAAAACCCGGACCAGACCGTTCACGGAACTTTAAAATTTTAATTACCCAAACCCGTGAGTTTCAAATTCGAGAAACTAGATCCCAATCCGAAACCCAAAATAATTCGAAACCCGTCAGGTTCGGGTTCGTAAACCCGAACTCGACTGTCTATCGTGGACAACATCGACTTCATTGAAAGTTTGAAATAGTGCATTTTAAAAGGCACAGTATCGGACTTACAATTAACTCTGAAAGTATAAAGTACATGGTAGCTTGTAGAGAGCGAGGTAGTCCGAACTGTGTTGGTTCAGAGGAAGAAATCTATAGGGTACGGTACGAGGTTGTCCACGAATTGATTTATTTTGGAGCATTAGTGACATATGGTGGCGATGTTAGCCGAGAGATAAAGAGGCGATTGCAATTAGGACTTTCCATGGCTTATGCAGCCAGCTAAATTCTCGTAGCCTAGAGATGGGCACAAAGCTTGCTCTATAGCAATCGCTAATACCTTTTTTACTCATTACTGCCATGAGGCATGGGCGACGTGACCGTCACTCATTTCAGTTGGCCTGGGTTCAATTCCAGCCGAGGTCGTTGAGTTGGTCCCCGCTCCATAAGTTGATGGATCGATATCTAGTTCAGATATCAGATAGTGGAGTCACCTATCTGGTGTCGGTAAAGAAGTAGAATCCAACTTCTATACTCACTAACAAATATCCTCCTCCCGTGATACTTGTGGAGTGCGCAGTAGTATATACGGCCTCTAGCAAAAGCAAGTATCGGACTAACGATTCCCTTCCCTTTTCTTCCGCGATCTACGTTCGGGCCTAGCCGGCGCCGGTATTGATTAATAAACACTTTAGGATTACCAGGAGTTGCACATTGATAGATGGTTTCCTACTCCCAAGCATATAATCATCTACTGATTCCCTGTGCAACTTCAGCTAGTCCAGATCGATAACGTAGTAGCAGCCAGAGGTGATCGCACAAGCTCTTTACTTCCATGAGGAATGGGCGTTGAAAGAACCAGATAATCGAATGCGTGGGAATGTGCTTGAGAAAAGAATTCGGTTTTCAATACTAGGCGGAACACAAGAAAAAGGAGAATGGCACACAAACACATGAACCACGAGCTGTACCAAGTATATACACACATGCTGACACTCGAAAGTTGTGTGCAATCAAAGAAGGTGCGCGTGTGGCGGGCGTTTAAGGAAACCAGAGAATAGCGGATCAAGATCGAGTGATCTGAAAATTTAAAATGTACTCGGCCGAGATTCGAAAGGCCCGGATTGTTGGGTCACGATGTTGATGGTGAGGATTTTTTTGATTGGAGGCCATTTCAAAGATTGAAATGCAAAATCAAAATAGAGGCATCATCGTACAAGCACACGCCTGCGAAACAGGAAGTGTTTAGAGTTTTAAAATGCACGATTAAAAGAAAAGCGTCAAATCGTAGTCGACCAAACACCCCGTAACACCCTGTATGATCATAAATGATTTCATAGAAACGTCCAAAATTCTATTAGGATGTTCTATTACGCTAATTCTATAAACGAACTCTGGAAGAAATAAATTCAAAAAAGCTGATAGATTCCAAAGTTAAAGAAAAAATCCGAAAGTTAATTGAAATGAAAGCAGAAAATAATCACCAATCAACACGTGCGGCACACTTCACCGCCAATCACAATAAAGCCATCAAAACAATCAGAGGAAGTGGCAAACAGCTCGAGCTTCTGTTGTTAGTTAGTTTTGATTTGCATTTCGAGCGAAGCGAAAAAGCGACTCGCAACGGGAGGTTATGCTCTGGAGCTTGTTGACCCATGTTGCGAGCGGTACGCGGTGGGAAAATCAAAACACAATCTCACTAAGATAGATGGACTCTGGGCACCTATTTCCCGGCCGTACATAACTACTGTCTGATCCTACTATGGCGAGGCCCACGGCACCGTTACCAATTTTAAAACTACCCAGTTGGGAGCTCGAACGCGCCGGGTGGGCTGACTGCGTCGCGCCAACACAACGCCATACAATAAATGCGGACGCCGAAAACAATAAACGTGCCACGCGTCTATGCCTGGGATGAAAACAATAAATTAAGTGATTCGAGAGAGAGAGAGAGAGAGAGAGAGAGAGAGAGAGAGAGAGAGAGAGAGAGAGCAAGTGTGTCGAGGGAAGTTCATTTTTAATTCGATTTACCTTGTTTTGTCTGTTGCGCAGAGCAATCATAACACGGATTAGGTTGCTCAAAAAGCGGTATGCGGCGAAAAACAGTCGACGTTGATTTTGAGCGATGATGCTGGTATCTAGAGCATTTGTTAATCGATATCATGTTTACTGTTCACATTAAAACTTTGAAGATTGTACGAATTTAATTTGTGCTGTTATAGCTAATACTGTGGAAATTTTTGACTTGATGGTTTGTTTGTTACACGATTCGTGCCGGGTTTGATAGTTCAACGGTACTAAGTAATTTAAAAGTTCAGTTGAAAATAAATGTGACGAAATCTTCTCGTTATTTAGATAGGGAGTTGAAAACAACTGTAAAGGAATATTGTAATGAGTATACGGAAATAGACCCTGAAATATCCGGGTTTTCGGAAGTACTATTTATAAGATAATGTAGCGTTTTGTTTTTACCGTGCATCGTCGCAGTGAAAAGGTCTTTGCATAAGGCGGAGGATATCTCGAAATCTGTGGCACTCAAAACTGTTCTACAACTGCATCCGATGGATAATTTGTATGCAAATCTTGGAAGATTATCAAACTCCATACAAAACTTTCTATTTAACAAATCAGCATAGCATTCCTCAAAATCACGTCTACAAACTTTCTTCGGATTTTACCTCGGCCCCCCCATGCAAAAATGGACACAAACCGCTAGTCAACTTGTTGACAATCGTGACCACATAAAACAACAGCTCCAATACACGAACGACATAAATCCCATTATTAATATTGAAATATGAGGATTATGCCGGCATTGAAGTACACATTTATTAAGCGATTAAAAACATTAAAATTGTGTTTCCCCCTTCGCTGGGTATGATGACCACCCCACGTGTGAAAGTAGACGCTATCCCCATTCGCGATTACGTGCTCTGAAGCGTGTCACCAGACAATAACATCGACCTACCCAACTTAAATTTATCGATTCTCTGCTCACGACAGGTTTTTCAGCTATCACTCTTCAGTAGTAATCTTCTTTTCCGTTGTTGTAGCGACATTTTTACGGTCGTAAAGCTTGATTAGGATAATTTATGGAACACCGCACCGACTGGGAATGTGCCCTTTGCATCACTCTCGCTCCGTCATCATCGTTAAGGTCAAAGTCAAAAAAACAAATCGTGACTGCAGCTGACTTCGGTTTCGGTTGCTACTTTATGAGCCGTGAGCTAAGACAAAATGACATCAATCGCTCAGCCAAAGATTAGTGAGAAGAAACGTGGATCAATCGCACTGAAGCTTACGCCATTATTTGTCAGGCGTAAGCTTTTCCAATCGGATCAGAGCATCTGTCGTTTTGCTTGCGTCCCTTCGGTTGTTTGCTTCAACGCATAACTAAAGTCTTTTAAATAAAACATTCAACCCCAAGCGTCAGACGAAAAGCGAAACTGCAATGATGACTCGTCAGTTTTATCCCAATACTGCCAATTATACTATTGATCCTACACACCCCATCGGAGCAAATTGTGTTTGCCACTGCATGCTGCCATTCGAGTGCTGGATGACCGTTCGGTTGATGTAATCGCATTTGCTATGCACCCTTGTCGAGCAGTACTACGAGTATCAGAGCTGTGCGAAGGAACAACTGTTGTGAACCAAAGTAAGTCAGCCGAAACGGTTCATTTATTCTGGTGACTATGATATTTTCGCTAGCAGGAAACCTTTTTTGATTCTAATACATTAGTTTTGCTTTTAATTGATGTGTTAATGTATAGTAGTATAAACGTGCTAAGGGAAACCAAGTTTCGATTTCATTAATTCTCTTCAGCCTAATCAGAACTCATTTTCTGGCGGGACACCACGCAGGACTAGCGATTTACTCAGAAGCACAAATAGTGTATTCGTGTTTTGGACCTATCGTCAATCCGGCGCTAGCATAGTGCTGTCACTAAGGTATTGTCGGATGCTGATGAGACGAAGTCGAAATGCAAATTCCATAACAAATTGAAGAAGTAATTAATTTGTGAAGCGTCCTAGACCTCGCAGGCAAAATAGATGACGGATTTGAACAAATTCAACTAAAATATGAGATTCAGCATAATGTGTCAGAAAAGGTTTTAAGCATATAAGAGTTGACAAATTAAATAAGCATTTTATAAGTTTTTTTCGCTCTAGAGTACCGGTATTACCGGCACGAAGAAGTTAAGTACTACAGTACCAGTTCTCGCCAAAATGGTCGGTTTTACCACAATATTCCTTTAAATGGTCGCAGTGGAAATCAAGGCTCTACAGCTAAAAAAAAGGTCGGTACTAAGCACCCTATAGAGAAGTGAGCTGTGATATATTACATGAGGTGAGAATCTAAAGGTGAAATCAACAGTGAGAAGTAAAACTTGAAGATAAGGGATTATAAATGAGACAGTAGAATTGAAGTGCAGGCGAGTGACCAATAGGTTGAAGCCTCATAATTGAAGTATGAGTAGAGAGAAATAAAGGATGATTGATAAGAAAATCATAAAAGGATGAGTGGTGAGACGAAGAAAATGTTTAGCTGTGAAGTGAGAAGTGGATGATGAAAACTGAAAAGTGCTTAGTGTTAAACGATAAGGTGCGAGTGTGATTTGAAAATTAAATGGACAGGCGAGAGCTGAAAAATAAAAAGTGAGATGTTTTTTCAGGCTTAAACTTTATTAAATCACAAGAGTTCACTTCCCTAGGCTGATTGAATTGACGGTATTGCAAAAATCTTCAAGCAATTGTTCAATTATCAACAATTAATATTTGTTTATTCCTTAATCCTTGAAACATTTATGTTGATTTGCTCCAAGATGGCTGGGCAATCCAGATGACCTCGCAAAGTATCAGCAACGAACAAAGCCGTTGCTGTATTCCATGAACAAGCAGGGGTTCTAAATTAATCAGCTGGCACCGACTTTCGTAACTTGGCAGACGGACGCACAGTGGGACGAGCCCGGACTTAAGTCCATATATGCATGTTATGCGATATTCTTGCTAGTATTTTTCTACGATCAGCTAAGCCATCAGAGATATTTTTGCGAGATTTTAAGTTATTTGAACGTATAATGATTTTTTGGCAGCTTTTTCAAGGGCATAATTCAAGTGTTTTTTACATAATTTGACCATTGGAACTACATCCGGTTATTTTAGTTTTTCAAAGAAATGGTTGATTTTTATGCATTGCATTACTTCAATAAAATTATCCGCGTAATAAAATTACATCGTAAAAGCGCTAAAAATAAGTCACTAGTTGGTTTAGTTTGTATTGAATTCGAACTTCTAATGCGATAACAACAACGACGCCCGTGAATGCCCGTGATCACACTACACTCATTCGAAAGCTTTTAATTTTTTCTTTAAAATGAGTATGTGCTAGTTTTACGAAAACTTGCGATAACCAGTCAAAATTAAAAAAAAAACTGAATGGAGACGCATGGTTATTACTGATATTGAATTTGAATAATCACTTTATGGCTAGAATAATGACACGAACACATGCACAACTTTCAAATAGCATTGAGAGCATGATCTACAAAGGTTTTACTAGTGATCAAGAGTAAGGAGCCGAGTAGGAAGTATGTTTTTTTTAGATGGTAGAGGTATTAAAAATGTTTGGAAATCAGTAAATATTTTCAACCATCTGAAATAGGTTAAAAAATGTTTCTGGAACTATTTATTGCTAACTTGCGCAATAACTGTCAAATAGAGTGAACACAGTTGAATTCTAGTCATTTGGTGAGACTTTTTTGATCCGAATTTGCATAGCACTGATATACACTGCTGGTCAATGAAATAGGTGTGAGATAAAACTACATGAAATTTTGAGTTTTCTCTAAAAATATTTTTATATATCCAATAGACGGTAGTTAAAATAAACCGGTTCTTTTTTTCGTGAGATCGATATCACCGAGCACTTCTTTGGATTTACACACATACGGTTCGTGTTACACCAGTCAGCGAAGTTTTCAAACTGGCATCGGATTCTCCGTTATGTAGGATGTCAGGCAAAGCAGGTTAGTCGTTGTCGAATGCCCAGACGTGAAACCATGTTGATCGTCACTTAGGTACTGGTTGCAGTGAGCCTGAAGAGGTTTCATAATCACCAGCTCGAACAACTTCGAGACAGCACTCAATGAAGTAATTCCCCGGCAATTATTGACGTCTTTCAAAAGTACTGAAGGGAAGCCATCGGGTCCCGGATTGAAAGACGATTTTAACCGAGAACAAGCTCTGGTAAGGATCGTTTCATTGACATCTATAGCGCTTAGAGTTTGGCTCACAACCGGAACTTGACTAACAGCGACTTCAATTTGATCTACTGTTAAGGCCTCATCTGTGAACACATTCGTGAATTTCTCCGAAAAAAGTCTGCACACATCTTGGGATGTGGTAGCTGTGCGGCCTTTGAAAGTCATAGACGACAGCAGTCCGGATTCGTTGCGTTGCTCATTCACATATTTCCAGAAACCTTTTTTGTGCGACTTGAGATTACGCTGAATGTTTTGCTGATATCGAAAGAAACAATCCTGACTAGCTCGGTTATAAGCATGGTTGAGACTGACGTAATAGTTTCGAAGTGGAATTGTGCGATAGTTGGTAAACCTCCGCAGAGCAACTGTCTTAATGGACTTCAGCCATCGCATCGTGCTCGTTTGCCAAGGAGGGCCGATTTGTTTATGATGAACTATCTTCCGTACGTGCCTGTCAATAACATAACCCAACACGTTGGAAAATGTTTGAACTGCCGTATCAACATCTTCGGGATCCAGAAAATTTAGCTAATCGAGAGTGGCAAAGAGGGGCGGCAATACTGCGATGATCAGCTTCGCAGAAGTCGGATGAGACGAATCGTGCGCCAGGGTGCGATCGACTGTGACGATCAATGGTGGGTGATGTGCTACTGGTTTCACTAGAGGACAGGGAGCCATCACTACTGATGTAGCAGAAACCTTATCGCTGACAAAACAAAGATCAAGGTGGCGGTTATTCTCGTTGGCAATAGGATTAATTTGTAGTAACGTGGCTCAGCTGTAGCTGTCAAGAAGCCTCGCCGCCCCTGAGTAAAGCACGGAGTGACCGGAGTCCGGGTAAAGAAATCCATTACGGGAAGATCTCCACGAAATGCTGGGGAGATTGAAATCTCCTATAGTACGACGATCTCATCAACCGATTTAGCGTCTTCGAGGATGGTAAAAACTGAGCTGCAGTATGCGTCAACATATTCGATGTCACGAACTCGGTCGGGTGGGACGTACGACGCACACAAGTACAACTTATTATATTAGCTCGATTATCATCCAGACTTGTTCGAGGCAATCCCAGCAAGTCTTCTCAACAACTCGTGCCTTCAAGCTGCGATTAACTGCTACTAATACACCACCTCCGGTAGATTTACTGCTATTGCTAGGGTTCCGGTCGCAACGAAAAACCTCATATCCAGTACCAAACACCTGACTGAAAAGCGTGTCATCGTTTAACCACGTTTCGACGAAGACGATGATATCAAAACTGTGATCGGAGACTGCAAGGCGATATTCCTCAACGGTTGAATTGATACCACCAACGTTTTGGTAGTATAGTAGCAGCTTGTCTCGTCGTTGTCCAAAGCTGGAAGGACCGGGACGGCTGCTGGTCGCTGGCTAGAGGGGCTCGACTGTGATGGGGGGACTAAGGGCTTCCTCAGGACTGGTGGCAAGTGTGCGTCCCGGTGACCGAGAAAACGGGAAACCGAGGGTTACACTCGATGCAGTTGGGCTAAGTACCACTCCTGGACGGCTGCGGGTTGCTGCCATGAAAGGTGGCGTCTGATACCGTTAGGAACTTTGCGCAATTGACGGTGAGCTGGATCGAAGAACATTTCGGTGCTATAAGGTTTCGATAACTGCTAATTTTAGCGTAGTTCTGGCGTCTTCTTATTGGAGTAGGTAGATCCTTCGGAAGTCGCTTGATAGACAGCTCCCTTTAAGCTACAGAACCAGAATTAGCCGGAAAGTGTGTCTCAATGCGGTTGGAGAAGTTGCTTTAAGATGTTGTATGCAATACGCCTCGACAGTGCACAGTAGCGGATTTCCCTAAAAACCTGGCCAAAAGTCGAAAATTCCATAGTAGTACTTTGGGTTCTAATACATATATTGTACTTCAGATGATGCTACTGCATGCTTTTTTAAGTGAAACGCTCCAAAATTCCCATATTTAAGGTGTTGGCACACCCAAACAGTTTAACCTTTACAGTACCAAGCTAAAATTTTTCTGAAAATTTTGTTTAAATTTTGCTCTCATTTCGTCAATTTTTGACCGAATCGGATGGAACTGGCTTTAAAAGATCTGGAATTTAGTCCAGTTTCTATATACCGAGTAGTGTTCAAATCCGTGGACCGGTTCCGGAACTAATCCGAATTCCCTTGGGGTATATCCGGCATCCCAGTGGGGTGACGGACGAGTTTTGAAGAAACATCCCATAAATTTAAGTAATTGTATTTTGAAATGTGCTACATATGACTATTTCCCATTGATCCTTCACAATAGACATGAATTTGACCAATCTTGGCCACCGGAGAACTGTTCCGGGAGAACCTAAGAAAATGTATATATTTTTCTATCATTCCAGCGATTTGGGTTCATAGCTTTATACGAAATGCGAAGTTCTTCCAATCATACGGTTCTACAGCTCCCTCAAGGCCATTCCGGCACCGGTTCCGTACGGATGGACAATTGACGCCATTTTGAAAACCAAGATGGCGGCTTCCGGTTACCACAAAACAGTGAAAACCACCATCAATATGGGTGTTATTTGAAAGAGAACGGTCAACAAAAGTCGGAAATTGATAATTGACGCCATTTTGAAAAGCAAAATGGCGATTTCCGGTTACCACAAAACAGTGAAAAGCATCACCAATATGGGTGTCATTCGAAAGGGAGTGGTCAATAGAAGACAGAAATTGATATTTGACGCCATTTTCAAAACCAAGATGGCGGTTTCCGGTTATCACAGTGCAGTGCAAACCACCACCAATAATGGCGTTATTGTAAAGCGCTAGCGATCAGCAAAAGCCGGAAATTGGTTTTTGACGCCAATTCGAAAACCAAAATGGCGGGTTCATGTTCCAAAGAAACAGTGAAAACCGTCATCAATATGGGTGTCATTTGAAAGGAGTGTGTCAGCAGGAGACGGAAATTGATGATTGACGCCATTTTGAAAACCAAGATGGCGGCTGCCGGTTTCCAAAAAGCAGTGAAAACTACCATGAATATAGGTGTTATTTGAAAGGGATTGGTGAGAAGAAGTACGAAATTAATTGTTTATGCAGTTTTGAAAACCAAGTTTGCGGTTTCCTGTTACTGCAAAACAGCGAAAACTATCATCAGTATAGGTATCAGAAAGGGGTAGTCATAAAGTTGTTTTTGACGCCATTTTCGAAAACCAATATGGTGGCTTCCGGTTACTACAAACAACAGTGAAAACCATAAGTATGGGTGTCATTTGAAAGGGGTGGTCAGTAGATGTAGTGGTGGCGGTGGTACTACCACCTTTGTAACAGGAACACTCTCCATAGCACTGAGCAATCTTTACACGACAAGCATGACGTGTTCAAGCATTACTCTCTGACCATACTCAGCATGCTACTGTACGAAGGGCCAAAAAGGAATTGCGTGGTCGGAAAGTGACTTCGTTTACATGTACTACGGAAGCTTTTGCTTCCAATAACAAGACCATATAAGCCAATTACAATGCAAGCCATTGTTATAAAAAGTAGCCTCAATAGGTGGGGAGAAAATCCTGCGCAATGTTCACGAAATCAGGTGGCTTGATGGTCCCTCTCAATTCCCATGTATTCTATGTAAGGGTCATTCCAAGCGCAGTGATCAAGGCACGTGTAATCGACCTTCACGGATTTGAATCAAATTTGGAGGAATTGCTCATCTAGGGCCAATATATAAAAACCCAATTTTTTGTGTCTATTCAATCACCCCTCGGGCAATGGGAGCACCACCCCGCCCCCCCCGTTTTAGCAAATTGTCAAAACCCTTGATTTCCTTTTGAACATATTTCCGGTTCTATTTACTCTAGAACCAAACCGTAAGATGGGTTTTGAAGAAAATTGTTCAAGGAGTTTAGAAAATATATTAGTTATTGGCGGCAGTGCTGCCAACTATCCGATTTTTTCAGCCAAATAGCAAATCAGCGATATTTTGAAGCAAAAAACGCTATTTCCCATATAAAATCGCAGGCGCACAACAATAAAAAAACTAACTTGAGTATTCTAAGTTCACACATAATTTATCGTGAAGTAGACGAGAAATTATGAAAAATTACGTTTTTGGTTGCTTTTTAGCAGATTAGGGTCTATTTTTATGACTGTTTGAAGATTTTCTCAATTCTGGCCAATAAAAATGGATTTTTATATGAGAAAATTCGAGTTCTTCCCTTCAAAACAGTGCATCTCAGGATGCGCTCAAATTATATTGAGATTATAAGTGTTTTTTATGTAAAAATATCTACAGAACACGATGGCATTAGAATCTTCAAAATTAAAATATTTGTAATAAGAAAAAAAACTTAATATTTAACTGAAAAAAATCGCATAGTTGGCATCACTGCCGCGAAAAGTTAAGCTCCTTGAGCAATTTTCTTCAAAAACCATTTTTCGAATGGATTCTATAGTAAATAGAACCGGTGATATTTGTAGAAGACACCTAATTTCTATCTCTCTCCGTTGAAAAGTTAGTGTTGGCGCCATCTATGCGGTCACAGGTGGCACTAAAATTTTTTAACCAAGACATAACTCGTATTATGTATTGCAATTCTTCCGAACATACTATTCAGCTAAATCTAACCATTATTCTACAAAAATGTTTAGTTTGTTAGAACCTAGTACCGATACACTACCACGCACTGCTAGGCCCCATGCAAAACTGACTCAGACACCACTTCTCTAAAAGTTTAATAACTTCTTTTAACAAAGCCGAATTGACTAGCAGTCTTCGACAAAGTTGTACAGTGATAATTCGATGCATACTGTGCCACCTAGCGGTGAAAATGCGAGCTAGTGGGTTTTCTTCATATAAATTGTCGAAAAATCCCATACAAACTTCAGGCACGTTGGTCCGGTAGCTAGACTTGTCCGATTTGCTTCAAATTTAGAGCAAGTACTCCTGGTGGGACTAGGAATCGACTCAGGGGTAGGCCGATAGGGGTCACGTCCTTACAATCGTCGAACGGTTTTGTGTAATCAGATAGGTGTACTAATTTTTGTTTTAAGTTTGTATACAAGAAACAAAGGGGTTGGATAGGCAACCGCTCTCCTCTTGCTGCAATAAGTGTGCTGGATATGCTACACATAGCTATGCGGCGGTACGGTTTTTTGGTGTTGGTGTTTGTTTTTTCGTGTCGTGGAGAAGGCGGCCATCGAGGTTTTTAGATAGTGACGGACCACGCATCGAACAGACGCTCCGAGTTTTTTGTTTTTCCGGGACAGTTTCCAGCCACAATAACCAGTGCGGTGAAGTGCGCGTGACAATCCCGTTCGAAAAGTGCCGACCCGTGGTTCGGGTACTCAAGTGTTTTGGTGTCGGGTCGCCGGAAAAGGAAGCTAAGCGCCAAGGAGCAACTCGCTTCCCCGGCTAAGTATAAAGGACCCAGAAGACGCCTTTCCGCTCTCGCTGTGAAGGATCAGCCGAACGAGCCTAGCTCTCCTTCACAGCTAAGCTTCAAGGAGAGCGAAGCAGGGTGGCCAAAGGTGCTCCCTGGGAAGTACACTCCGGTGACTTCTGGGATCTCTCGCGGGGAGCGAGTAGATCCGGCGATAATTCGCCATCGTCGCTAGGGAGGTTCCAACAAAGGAGCCAAGCTCACCTCCCTAGCTAAAAGTCAAGGACCGCTGCCGGCGCAGCCAACGACACCAGCAGGAGAACGCGGCCGTTGTGTTCCCGGCCGGTCGGAAGAAACCGCCCGCCTTCCCGCCATCGTCAGAAGCAGCTGATCAACTTCATCGACAGAGTGCAGCAAAAAGGAGATTTGGTGGAATAAAAGTCGTTAAATCTACTAGTTTATTTACCTTTTTTTGTTGTGAAACGAAAATCCGTAATTCTGTAGAAACTCCTAGGCCGCCCTGAAAAGAAGGGTACGCCGGGCAAACAAGAACCCTAGTAGTGGAAAACCCTTACAAAGTAAAGAAAAAAGTAGGCAACCGCGGCATCCCAGTCGCCGTCGTTCCCCCAGCACTTTATTCGGCAGCGGCTCACGAGTCAAAACTTCTTGATATCATCCACTGCTTTAATTGAGGCCAGCAATCACTCCATAAACGATGAAGTCAGCGAAGAAGCCCCACACACCTGCACGTATACCACACTATGAAGCCGACACCGACACCAACCACGAACGCGTGAATCAACAAATACATCTCCAATGCAACGCACGATCACGATCCACAGTATTGAACGAGGAAAAATACACATATCCAAATCGAAAATTATTATTATAATAATATTGCCGATTGATAGCCCATGTGAACATCGGCAAGAATGAACTAATCTTGTTGAGATCTGCGTTCAACATATTGACAACAATATGATTTGATTCGGTTATTCTCGCATAGCAATGACTACAAAACGGGAGCAAGTTTTAAAAGTTTCGCTGAACTATATTGAAAATTAGTGTAAATCTGTACCTTTTGAGTCACGAATAAACTTAGTTGTCTGTCACAACAGCACATACTTATTGTTGGTGTGAAAAATTGCTACTTGGGTGACCGTTCATTTCTAAATAAAACCCATACCGATGATGATTTTGACTATTTTGTGGTACCACCATCTTGCTTTCCAAAATGGCGTCAATCAATATCCGTATCTGCCGACCATCCACTCGCAAATGACTTCAATCTTGATGACAGTCTTCACTGTTTTGTGGAAACCGGAAGCCGCCATCTTGGTTTTCAAAATGGCGTCAATCATCAATTCCCGTCTTCTACTGATCACCCCGTTTCAAATGCCACCCATACTGACAATGGTTTTCATTGTTTCCTTGGAACAGGAAGCCACCATCTTGGTTTTCAAAATGGCGTAAACAACCAATTTTCGTCTTTTGCTGACTACCCGCTTTACAATGACACCATTATTGACGGAGGTTTTCACTGCCTTGTGGAAACCGGAAGCCGCTATCTTTGCTTAGAAAATGGCGAAAAAATCAATTTCTGTCTTCTATTGACCCCCCTCCCCTTTTGAATGACACTCATATTGACAATACTTTTGACTGTTGTGGTAACCGGAAACCGCCATCTTGGTTTTGAAAATGGCGTCAATTACAAATTTCCTCCTTCAAATAACACCCATATTGATGGTTGTTTTCACTGTTTTGTGGTAACCGGAAGCTACCATCTTGGTTTTCAAATGACCATCTCTTTTCAAATGACACCCATATTGATGACGGTTTTCACTGTTTCTTTGGAACAGAAACCCGCCATTTTGGTTTTCGAATTGGCGTCAAAAATCATTTTCCGGCTTTTACTGATCGCTAGCGCTTTACAATGATGCCATTATTGGTGGTGGTTTGTACTGCACTGTGATAACCGGAAACCGCCATCTTGGTTTTGAAAATGGCGTCAAAAATCAATTTCTGTCTTCTATTGACCACTCCCTTTCGAATGACACCCATATTGATAATGCTTTTCGCTGTTTTGTGGTAACCGGAAATCGCCATTTTGTTTTTCAAAATGGCGTCAATTATCAATTTCCGGCTTTTGCTGGCCATTCTCTTTCAAATAACACCCATATTGATGGTGGTTTTAACTATTTTGTGGTAACCGGAAGCTGCCATCTTGGTTTTCAAAATGGCGTCAAATATCCATCCGTATGGAACCGGTGCCGGAATGGCCTTGAGGGAGCTATAGAACCGTATGATTGGAAGAACTTCGCATTTCGTATAAAGCTATGAACCCAAATCGCTGGAATGATAGAAAAATATATACATTTTCTTAGGTTCTCCCGGAACAGTTCTCCGGTGGCCAAGATTGGTCAAATTCATGTCTATTGTGAAGGATCAATGGGAAATAGTCATATGTAGCACATTTCAAAATACAATTACTTAAATTTATGGGATGTTTCTTCAAAACTCGTCCGTCACCCCACTGGGATGCCGGATATACCCCAAGGGAATTCGGATTAGTTCCGGAACCGGTCCACGTATTTGAACACTACTCGGTATATAGAAACTGGACTAAATTCCAGATCTTTTAAAGCCAGTTCCATCCGATTCGGTCAAAAATTGACGAAATGAGAGCAAAATTTAAACAAAATTTTCAGAAAAATTATAGCTTGGTACTGTAAAGGTTAATCCATATTTTTTTATTGAGTTCTCGAAATATCAGTATTATTCAAGTGTAGCTGGATTTTGATAAAAGGGCCGAATTTGGAATAATGGAAAGTTATGCTGACGGTATGTACTTCATTTATGTGTATTGATGCCAAAAGATATTTGTTTGTTTGTTTATAGAAAATGTCAATAACTTTCACCATTTTGTAGCAGACAGTTTCAACACACGTTTTGCCTTTTCCCATAAAAAGGGTATGCAATCATTCTGAAAACCGACTTTTAATCGAGGCCCGGAGGGCTGAGTCTCTTATACCATTCGACTCAGTTCGTCGAATTAGGCAAATGTCTCTGTGTGTGTGCGTGTGTATGTATGTATGTATGTGACCAAAAATAAGCACATCGGTTACTCAGGAATCTTATCTCCAACTTAGTCTCAAATGAAAGGTACAACGTTCCCATAGGCTGCTATTGAATTTCATTTAATTCCGACTTCCGGTTCCGGAGTTACAGGTTGAAGAATGGGGTCACGCACGAAATTCTCATATAAATCGAAATCAGCATGGTATCTAAAATATGCAAAACATCATAAAAAGTGTTCGATTTTTTTGGATTCATAGTTTGAGCTTACTGATGCTCAATCAAACCCACGTTGACCACATTGGACAACTACGGCGGAACCGGAAGCTTTGGGAAAGTGGTTATGTTCCTGAGTTGAATTCACATCTGCTTCTCGGAAATGTCTGACTCGATTTTCACAAAATCAGTCTCAAATGAAACCTAGAATAGTCCTACTGAATGCTATTAAATTTCCTTTGAATCGGAGTTCTGGTTCCTGTGTTACGGGTTGAGGTATGCGCCCGCATGCGAAATTTCCATATAAACCGGTAATCAATATATGTATAAATGATGCAAAAATAATTAAATTGAGTTACAAATTGCTTGAAATTGTTGTCCGACGCTCTTATACCATTCGACTCACTACGTTGAGTTCGGAAAACGTGTGTATTCGTATGTGTGTATGTGTGTGACTCGGTAACTCGGAGATGACCGAACCGATTTTCTCAAAACAAGTTTCAAATGGAAGGTATAATATGCAGTTTGGTGTAGTATCGCCCCCCCCCCTCTTACCCTAACACCTCCACCTTTCATCAACCCCTCTCCCCCCTTGGCCACCCACGCACCCGCATTAGGGTATTGCAAAAAAAATACTCATTTTTTTAAATCGCCAAAGGCCTGCTATTGTGACCAATAGCAAAGTAAACTCAGATGCCAAATTTCATATCATTTGGGCAATTTTAGGCCTCCGCCCACTTTGCTGTAAGTTTTTGACATTGGCTCCATGAGAAAATACAGTGTGTCCCATATTTATACGTTCACCCTAATTTTTCAGCACAACTTTTTTTTCTATTCAAAGTAACTGCAGCGTTTGTTTTGAAGCTTAATCAACGAGATTTCATCCCCCTCTGAAAATAATTTCCTAGTTCCTCCAAAATAAACTTCCCTAGTAGGTCTGTAAAACCAGTGAAAAAATTGGTTTGAAATGAATTTGAGTTTGAAAACTACTTCAAAATTGAATTGAAAAAATTAAAATTCGTTTACAAGTTGAAACGTTTTGGCGGGGTCCGGACCTCCCGAACCCATCCTCCTGTTTCCGCTACTGGGTTCAAGTGTTTCAGCTTCGACACGTAGCTTCTCAAGTTCGTGACTATCGATCATCCATGGTATGTATGTGCAAATCGTACTGAATATTCACCCTAATTGGAAATGTAATGGACTTTTCCACCATTATATTGAACATAACCAGCCATGGAATCGTACACGAAAAAAACCAGCCATAAATTCGTGAACAAAAGGTCACGATTTCGTGAACTGAACAATTTACGACCAAGTTCCTGAAATTATGAATAATAAACCTCGAATTCATGAAACTATTTGTGTTTTCAAAAAACTTGTTCGCCCCGAATATATACATAGCGTTACATAAGAATGTTCGGTTAGGGTACTGTTGTTGTTCCCTGGACATGTTAGTTTTTGTTGTGATTCTAGTTCATGATTTGAGAATACGCAGCCGACAGTCAAATGATGTTCATGATTTCAACAGCTTATTCGCGATTCTTGTGATTTATCATCACGTTATTGTGCTATCTTATTCATGAGTTTGCTATCGTATTTTTCTGTCAGACTAGCGGGATTACAATTCATGATTTCAGGATCTTAGTTTCAATTTTTGTAATTCCTTTTCACGTTATAGTGATATTTTAGTTATGAGTAGAGTGATTCATGTTCATGATTTCAGATATTTTTGTCACGAGTTGTGTACGATTTTTGTAACTGTTGTTCATGTCATCGTAATATTTTAGTCATAAATAGAGCAATTCATGTTCATAATTTCAGAATCTTAGTCATGATTTTCGTAGTTTCTGTTCATGTTATCGTAATGTTTTATTTTAAAACTTACTTCCAAATTTGACACGAAGAGTAATATGACTAATGTTCATGATATCAGCAGTTTTACTATGGTATTCCTAAATTCTCTTAGCCTAACTGTGATCTATTACTTTTTGGTTACTATCGGTTTTTTCATTCGGAATAACGTGACGATATGAACTGGATCATAAAAATGTGACTGATTCGCCATATCTTGTTCTGTGAATTATATCACGCACACTATTTGGGATTCTCAGCGCAGTTTTCGTTTTCTATCCAGACATCACCATTAACCTTATCAAACAAATAACGATGTTCGAGGTCCTAATAGTTTTTTTTATATCTAGTGCTCCTGTCTATTACTATTGTTGTTAGCAGCTGGACGTTTCATAGAACAATAAATGATAAAAATGATAAAACAATAAATGATTCCACAAAAAATTCTCCAAATTTGTTCACGGGAAAATTTCATTATCATGTTGCATGAAATTGTAAACGATTAGCGATATCTTCTAAATTTCACCAGCACGCAAAATAGATTGTACATCATGTACTAAGCATCATGAACCAGTTCACGAATACATGAATAATATTTAATGATTTTGTGAACTATTTCACCCGCACGGATATTGGAACGTACCTAATAGATTAGAGACCATGAATTAGTTCACGAGAATTAAATGGATTCATGAATACTATTTTGAATTTCGTGAAATAGTTCACGAGAACATACCCAGAATATTTTAATTTTGTAAACTAAGGTTCCTATATCTATGAAAATCATCATAAGTCAACCTTTGGTTTTATGAATAATGTTCATAAAGTTGTGAACTAGTTCGCGTACTGAAAATTGCATTAGAAATGACTTCACAAAACAAAAACAAATAGTTCCACTAAAATAAGCGTTACTGAAGGGAAATTGAACATAATTATAAAACACATGATTTTTGTTCATGGTCCTGTTTCCGTAACGTAAAAACGTGATTGTTCCAGGATTTATGGCACTTTATTCACGATTTTGGGAACAATTTTTTTCCGTGTAGTTTGGATTAATGAGAAAGGCACAATTTCACCGCTAGGTGGATTAAAACAGGTTTTTGCTAAATTATTGAAATACTATTTTTGTCCACGTATGCCCACTAGACTGTCAGAAAAATAATGGATTTTTGAAAACTCAATCCTACCCCTGAGTCGTTTCCTAGTCCCACCAGTTAGAAAATTTTAGGTCCACCTTTAACCACATAGAGGGCACCAACACTAACTTTTTATAAAAGAGAGATAGAATATCAAGATGTTTGGAAGAATTACATCAAAATGCCTGTTCTACAACTTTGTAGAAGACACCTAATTGCTATCTTTCTCCGTTGAAAAGTTGGTGTTGGCTCCATCTATGCGGTCTCTAACCAAAATATAACTCGTATTATGTACTACAATTCTTCCAAATATACTATTCAACTAAATCTAACCATTTTTTCACAAAAATACTTAGTTCGTGGCAAACGAGTATTGATACACAACCATGCACTGCTTGGCCCCATGCAAATCTGACTCAAACATCACTTCGCTAAAAGCTTAATAACTTCTTTCAACAAAGCCTGATTAACTTGCAGTCTTCGACAAAGCTGTAGACATTTAAATTATCTTTCTTATTTTCACTTACAGCGAAACTACGATGCATACAGTGCCACCTAGCGGTGAAAATGCGAGCTAGTGGGTTATTTCTATGTAAATTTTCGAAAAATCCCATACAAACTTCAGACACGTTGGTTCGATAGGGATCATTTTTTTTTCTTATAACTCTAACGGTTAGTGACCCAAAAAAATGTATATATCTATACTATACTCAATCTATACTCACATACGTACAAACGAACAAACGCTCGTGGCCTTCGCGAAAACACAAACCTACTGACAAACACGACCACACAATTGCAATCATTTACACATACTTACGCCCGCGATTTCGCCAACATTAAAACTTACAAACGCGGTCTCAATGACCCCTTTGTAACCACCACTCGCGCGATAACGAAACGGTCACGTCTGGTATTCTAACCTCGGTCCTAGTGCTTTCAGTTGGACCAATAAAAAAATGACGCTCATATTCACTAGACAACACGTTAGGTATTAGATTGAGGGGAACCCTTCCGAGAACCTTGCTCTACAGCTCCAGTAGGACAACTCAGTAACTTGACCACGGTTTTCGTGAATCGTTTTGTTCACGAAAGCGTGATCTTTTTCTTGTGAATTTATGAACGATTTTTTTCCATGAATGTGCGTTTTTGTCTGTTAATTACTATGTATGCACGTTAAAAAGCACGATATTTAGTTGAAAAGGGCAAAAAATAATTTTTGAACCATGTTCGCTTTTCTATCAAATTTTTTTTTTCATCTCAGTAAAACACATATTTTTGCATTTTTAAGATTCTGAGGGTAATAGCAGACCTTTATCACAACTATAATGTCTACTTTTAGATATATTTCTTCTTTCAACTGTATTTTGGGCATTTATGAAAATATTTCATTACAATATGCTGGAAATTACGTTACCGAAACCCATATTTAATCGTTACTTTTGTTGTGAAGAAATGTAGCATTTTTTGGATTCTTGTATCTAATAAGTACTTTGCTGTATCTCATTATAAGAACGAACTTGGTTAAAACCATGCTTTGTATAAAAGGGCGTCCAACGCCGATCAGACAATCAACCAAGGTATCTATAAAAAATTTGAGCGAAATTGAGCCATATTAGCACGACCCCAAAGCGCTTGAAATTTCGTAGCGGTCAAAAAATTTTCAAACTTGGTGGGATTCGAGCACGACAGACTAAAGCCACTAGTTCATATTAGTACCATATTAATGAAGTAGACAAACTCTGTCTGCAAGGTTATTGCGGAATAAGTCGAATTCGACTATATTCATTAACAATTTTAGCAAATAAGCGACCCAATGTATCTAATAACTTGAAATAGACAGCAAATAAACAACTTACTGAATCCAATAACACAAGCTTCTACTTACCACCTCGAACCGCATCCGAATAACATCGCCAATCAACTCGAAGACAGGCACACAACCAACACAAACACCACACCTAATCAGGCAAACGTAAACTTCGTGGGAACCCACGTAAACGCTTTCCACTTACCCTACAAGCCACAGCGTGATGTTCCTTTGTTCGATCGATTATATCCATGTTATTATGTTCCTCAGCCGCCGCCGTGTTATTTATATGCCCGGCTCCGGAACAATCGTTTTGCATAAATTTATCTTTCTGCAGGGTTTTTGCGGAGCTGGCTGGCTGGCTGGTTGGCGGGCGGGTGTGGAGTGTTGTAATTTTCGTTTTTTTTTGTCTCCGAAAAATTACATCGCGATGGATTTCACCGTTCACTCACTCCCCGGCGGGTTGGTTTGACATTTACGGCTGTTGAATAGTCGAAGAGTCGAGTGCGGAACACAACTGTTTACAATCGTGCAGTACCTACTACTACACCAGAAAGCCGGGGAATCGTTTAAGAGCATGTGACATAATGGATAAAATTCATTCGATTGTACGGCAATAAAAGAAACTCGGTTCGGGAGAATGGTAATGTAAATTATTTAAGTAGCGTAAGTAATTTGCATCTGGTTTTCCGATCATGCTTATGGGGAGAACCATTATGTTGATATATGATGAAAACTTGTAATTTAGTTTCAAAACCGGAATCGTAATTTTTGAATGGATGAATTCTGTTAATCAATTTATGTTGCTTTATATTATGGGTTATCCAGTGCTAGTCCGTCACACTTAAAATGAGGGCGAATAAAATATCACTAAATTCAAGCACCAATTACCTTGCCCAATCGAGTGAATATTGTCAGCGAACAGGAGCGTGCCACCAGCAGCAACATGTGGTAAATGAGCATACTCACTCATCCAAACGAGGAAATGCGACGATCGTTTTGTGGCACTAAAATTGATACCTTTTTCGCAGCAAGCAACAAACATAATAACCCCTTTATATCCTGCCTATCCTTTCGTGAACGAATTTGTGCTCACTGATCGGAAAGCCATCATAAGCAGCACACCAACAGTTTGGAAGTTATTGACCGGTACCGGTACCTAGCAAGCGGAAACCAACTGACCGTGCTAATTTAGTAATCGGTCCGTCCGCTGCTAATTGGTTTGTTTCCGTCGAAAATCGATTTGGTCGTAACCTGCCCCGAATAGCTTCGGACAACGCTTCACCGATGGTCAAAATTTTTATCAACGAATTTCAACAAAACGAATAAATGCTATCAACATTCATTTATCTAGAGATACCGGTTGCTTAGTGCTAAGCGTGACCGTCACTCATTCCAGTTGATCTGGGTTCAATCCCAGCCGAGGTCGTTGAGATTTTTCTGAGGTAAAAAAATCTGTGGTCACGTCTTCCTTCGGAAAGGAAGTAAAGCCGTTGGTCCCCGGTCCAAGAGTTGATGGATCGATATTTAG
The DNA here is from genome assembly GCF_030247195.1 of Topomyia yanbarensis. Taxonomy (NCBI): domain Eukaryota; kingdom Metazoa; phylum Arthropoda; class Insecta; order Diptera; family Culicidae; genus Topomyia; species Topomyia yanbarensis. The sequence continues at coordinate 391,803,465 of NC_080672.1, forward strand.
TCACCTCTCTGACGTCGGTAAAGAAGAAGTAGAATCCAACTTCTATACTTCTTTACTAACAAATATCCTCCTCCCGTGATACTTGTGGAGCGCGCAGTAGTATAAACGGCCTCTAGCAAAAGCAAGTATCGGACTAACATTCCTTCCTTTTCCTTCCGCGACCTACGTTCGGGCCTGGCCGGTGCCGGTATTGATCAATAAACACTTTAGGATTACCATGAGTTGCACATTGAAAGATGTGTTTCGCTACTCCCAAGCTAAATTATCTACTGATTCCCTGTGCAACTTTAGCTAATCCAGATCGATAACGGAGTAGCAGTCAGCAGGGGTGGTCGCACAAGCTAAAGCTCAAGCTCAACATTCATTTATCTAGAGATACGTTTCTAATTTTTCGTGTTACAAAATCATTCCGTGTCGTTCTCGTCCAAATAACGTCTTAATTATTAGATGATAGGGAAGACCACTATTGCACGCCCTATAAGCAGTGAGACGGGGTGTTCCCTCGGGCCCGGAGGTCTGGAGGGGGCTCGGATTTTGAACAGAATCTGTAATTCCGACAAATATTTTTTCGGCGAAATTTTCGGCATATTATTCAATTCATGCAAATAACTTAATCTCGGGATTTAGTAGGTGTTAGCTCTACCGATTGTCCAATGACTCGTTTCAGAATGACAGAGACCCATTAAGAAAACGACATAATGTTGCTCTTAAAAGTATCAATTAGAAAAAAAAGACGAAAACTGAAAATCCATGGTTTCATGTTCATTGGAGCCAAGTTCATAAAGAAAATCATATTTAGATACGAAAAGATACCAAAAAAAAAATTTGTAAACTGATGCAATATATTGGTTCTCACATTAAACTCTTTCTAATTTGTTAATGATTTTTGTGTTTTTAAGCTTGACGTTAACGTATTTGCTAGGGCCGCTAACAGGGAAAACGACCAAAAAATAAACCAGTGATATAGCGGAAATTAAAAACCCCGAATACGATTTTCCACTCTACTGGCTGGGATTCGAACCACTCTTAGCGACCCTGGTGTTTCAAAATCTTCGCACCTTCCTTATAATTTTCACCTCCTGAACGTAATGATTTCTTGTTCGAAAGTTGCAACATTCTTGCAATACATTCCAAAATGTGCACGAATAACACAAAATTTCTGTTTTTGCAATCAGTATGTCACACGGGCCAACCACAAATCTTTTTGAATTTGCCTAATTTTTCATTTTTTTTTTATTTTCTACTTTTTTGTTTTGTTAAATTCTTCCGATTTTTAGCATTTTTTCTAAGTTTTATCACATTTTTTCTGTACCTGTTTTCCATTTTTTCACTTTACCGTTCTTATCTATTTTTTATTGCTACCATATTTTTATTTTATTTTTCTCATTATTTTTTCACTTCCACCTTTTTATTATTAGCTGAAATTTGCCCTGCCTTTTCACAATTTTCATTTGGCTGTCTCAATATATTATCCCATTATTTAGATTTTTTTGCGGTGACAACTTTTATATCCTTTGTTTTAACTTTATCTAATTTATTTTACTGCTTGATATTTTAATATTCCATTTTTTCCTCTTTGTTGCATTGTTTTCAATTGTACCTTTTTATATTTTCTATTTCATTTCATCTTTTGCATTCTTGCATTCATACAAGTTGTCTTGTTTTTTTAAAAAAAATTTGCCCCATTATTTGACTCTGATAATTTTTCGATTTATTTATTAATTTCTCTTTTTTTCCATTTATTCTGTCGCTTTGTTTGTTTATTTTGATTTCGCTTTATGTATTCAATCTTTCTTTTAAATTTTCTTAAATGTTCCTTATTCCTATTTTTAAATTGTTCATATAATCCACTTTGGCATTTATTTTCCTCCTTGCCATTTTCTATACTTTTTTCATATCTTTGTTCTTGTCATTTTATTTAAAAATATTCAGTTATTTTAATGTTTCCATTTTTTTGTGTTTTATCTTGCTTTTTTTCTTCTGTTTTGTAAATTTTTTCGTCAATGAACCAATTTTACTTTCCGTATTACAAGTTATATCTTTTATAACTTTCTAATCCTTTTAATTATTTAGAGTTCTCCTATTTCTTTTAACTCCCTCCCATGTTTGTTATTATTTTTTCCATTTCCTTCTTTCTATATTCTTTTTTTATATATATTTTATATGCACCATACTATTTTAAATTTTTTCCACCTTTTCATGTTTTTTATTTGTTCTTGGGTTATATTTTTTGTTCAATCCCTAACATCAGAATTTTTTTCCTATTTCATCTCTCTTTCATTTAAACTTGCCATAGTTATTTATTTTTGCATTTTTCCCATTTTTCTATTTTTTTAATTTGTTCCATTGTTTATTTTTTTGTTTCATGTTTTGCATTATTTTTATTGCTTCATATTCACTTCTCTAATTTTATAAATTTCCACTATCTCATTTTACCCCAGTTTATGCATTTTAAACATTTTTTGTTTCTAGGTTTGAACCTAAGGGTAAACTGAGTTAGAGAGATCTCTTTAGAAAAATCGCTCACCTTATGTGCAGGGTTGGAATTTAACCCAGTTGAGCTGCATCTAAGGCAATCGATCTCCAAACTAGGTTATAACCAATTCCAAACATTTTTATTATTCTCGATTCATTAAAGTTTTTGTTTATATATTTGTATTTTTTTCCTTAATTTTTCATTGTTCTGTTTATATTTCCAATTTTTGTCGTTTTTTTAATTATTCATTTTTATCATGTTTCTTAAATTAGTTTTTCTAGTTTCATGTTTTTTCGCTTTTTGCGATGTTTTTATGTTTATCTCTATTATTCATTTCCTATTAATCATGTTTTCATTTCTCAAATTTTCAATTACTCCATTGTTTTAATCTATCCGATTTTCCATTGTTCTAAGCTTAGGTAAGGCTTTCTATTTTTATCATCGCTGCGTTTCTGGCTGATTAATTTACATTTTTCACTTCAACGATTTTTTTTTAAATTTATTCACTATTTTCGTTGCATCTTTTGCTTAAAGAAGCTATTGCCTTTGCCTCTATTTAAATTAATTAATTAAATAAAAGTATCAGTGGAGACCTATTCCTGGTCGTTTTGCAATACTTGTAGTTTTTAGTACTGGTGCACAATTGTTATGTGCTAGTCGTATGTCTATTTGTTTATGTGTTCATCTGAGTATTTGTGACAGCTGGGTCAGGAAATGGATGCAGAACTGGCGTATATGATGGAATAGTGAGTAATCCTTCCGGTCTTCAATTAGTGCATTCGTTCGGGTAGATCGAATTGGATAAATTAAGGTACAATTCATTTTACCGAATTCTAACTTAATGGTAAATAAACATCATTTGTTGGTATTTAGGCAAGTTCAAGTAGTTTGATTACATGCTACATTTGTTCTTTTCTTCTACTTCATTAGTCTGTTTTTGTTGTACTTCTGTTAGTTTACTTTTTACTACTCGGATAATCCAAAAATAGTATCGGTCAATTTATACACTTCTCTGTAATCTCTCCGCATCTTTTTTTTTCTTTATTCCGCATGTTATGATTCCTTTTATGACTACATCCTAACTTAGATTCAAACTATCACTCACTAACACAATGAATTGCGTATTCTCTCATATGCATACAAACGTACAAATGTTCATGGCCTTCGCGATAACACAAACCTGGTCATAAACGCAAACATGCAATTGCAATTTTCTACACATTCCAACGCCCCCGACCTCGAGAACATCAAAACACCCCGATAATACACCTATAAACTTACAAAAGCATTAACATACCGCTCGCTCGATCATGAATCGGTCCGTCCAGAAGCCTCTACCCTCCTAGCAGCCTAGAATCATGCATTCAGTTGCATTAATAAAAAAAGGATTGCTTTTGTTATTAGAAAATCAAAAAATATATTGCCCCTTCACGAATGCTACGGATTTTTCATAAAATTCCCATGAATTCCCAACACCATCAGTCGACGGGTTGACAGTAGTTTCCAGTGAGTTCACAACAAAATTTCACAGCAACAGTGAACTACTATCAATTTGCAAGTTACCAATATTGTTTTAATTTTTCCAATCAATTCAGATCCCTTCCCAAGATTGAGGGGTTTGACGGTATTACAAACATCATCAAGCATATTTTGCGGCTCAGTGCTAAAGAGCCTCTGAAAGACAATTGCTTTAAGATGGTATATTATTATATTATGCGTACAAACGTACAAACGCTTGTGGCCTTCACGATAACACAAACTTGGTCACAAATGCGAACATGCAATTGCAATCATCAACATATACTTATGCCCGCGATTTCGCTAACATTGAAACAACGTTTTAACACCAATAAACTTACAAACGCGGTCTCGAGCATTAGCCCACCTCTCGGGCGATTATGAATCGGTCACGTCCGTAAGTCTCTACCCTCGGCCCTAGTAGTGTAGATTTATGCCTTCAGTTGAACTAATCAAAAATGACGATCATATTCACTAAACAACACGTTCCACAAGGACATGACTAGGAACTCTAGTGAAATGGGTGAACTCATTCTCTTCTAGCATATGATCATTCAAGAAACCGTGAACATGTGAATAGCTACACAGTTATGAATAATAATATATACATGCGAAGTTACATACCCGAGCAGAAGAAAATAACTGCGGAATACTAAATTTAGGTATCAATATCAATATACCTACGACTATTTACCACAATATGGTATTAATGAGCTCTACATAAGAGGTAAAATACCAAAAAAATAACACGGACATGTTCTACAAATAAATTTTTGATAATGAAACGAGTTATTATAATACCTGAATAATAATAAAACATTTTTCAACCTTCCAATAATAAAATTTACTCTACGGAGGTATTAAATATGGTATTGGTTTGGTATTTGTAAAAATAACTGGAATACATAAATAATACTAGTATTATACCTCATTGAGGTATTAAGCAGGTATTGAAAAATGTTTCTTCAATACCTGCTTAATACCTCATTGAGGTATAATAATCAATTAATACTAAGTTTTGGTATGAATACCAAAAAATAGTATGCTTTGGTTATTGCCCAGTTATTTTCTCCTGGTCGGGTACACAAGCGACAAAAACGTTAACATACAAACGCTCGAGCCTTCCGCGATCTTACAAATGGGATAACACGGCGGCGACTAAGTGAACGGTTTAGCACGTATAAATTCAAAAACGCGGTCTCAGGAATGAACTCTCATATCCACTAAACAATACATTCTATGACGTCAAAAAAATCGAATTTATTCACGCAAAGTCACGCGACGAACACGTTACATACAAATGCTTGAGCTCTTCGCGATCATCCACGCAACCTAAACCCGCGTTCTCACAAACATGATAACATCCCGGTGATAAGATGAACGTCTCAGTCACTTAAAAATTTTCAAACGTGAAGCTACAAACTCCCGTGCTCGCTCGATCATAAATTGGTCACTCCCGGAAGTCTCTATCCTTGGTTCCCAGAAGTCTAGGTCCATACTTCAAATTGGACTAAAGAAAAAAAAGAAAGCTTTCATATTCACTAGTCATCACGTTCCAAGGCGACATGATCGGGAACTCTAGTGATATGGTAGAATTCACTTTCTTCTAGTACACCGAAAATTTAATATCAGATTCGCGGCCCGAGCGCGATCATCCAAGAACACACGCGAATGTGCGAGTGGACACAAGGTTTATTAAATCGAATTTATACACGCGAAGTTACATACCCGCTATCACACAGGACATACAAACACCCACGCAATCGAACACGTTAACTTACAAACACTCGAGCCTTTAACGATGATACACGCGATCGCGATGTCCCTTTGCCCGCACATATATGAACCGTACAATGGATATCACATTCAGAGTCATGGCCCGCTGAAGTTGGCCTTTGGCAGCGTTTTTGCGAGTGACAGTTCCCGTCTTTTCTGCACTTGTAGTGAGTGATTCTGACGGGGAGCCCTGCCGAGACCCTGGCTCTACAGATCCAGTAGGACAAGTCTCGAAATAAAAATTTCCAATCAATTAAAATAATGTGATAATTTTTTATCTAAATTACACTACCATACACAAAATAGTTTTTTTTTCTCGTTTTCCACATTCAACGTCGTATAAGAGTCGTGAATGTTACAAAAATGACTTTGCAATAGTGACAACATGCAATCATGATTTGATTATTCTACAACGAATTTCCCATAACTTGCCAAAAGACTGAGGTGGGCAGCAGAGAGATAAGTCCCTAATTTTAGCAATTTCCTAAAATTTTATTATTTCTTGTTTTATTCGGGTATTTTTCGTTATATATAAAATTTACACAACTTTTACTTTTTGTATGTTCCAAAATTTATTTCAGTTTCATTCATTGTTCGATCAGGTCGAATGTGTTTTCTTTTTTGAAGAGGTATTGAAAAAAATGAAGCCCCATTCAGTGACTTTCCGTGCAATTTCGCCTGTTCCGACCAATCTCGTTGTAGCATATTCAAATTGTAAGCTCGTGCTCATAAAACTGAGAAAAACTTCCATAAATTACCAACCATAAGTTTATTCAAATCTGCTTGATCCACTGCTACACTATATTAGAAAATAAAAGTAGCAAAAACCTGTTGCATAAATATAAACTTGTTATGCACTATACTTAACAGAGAAGTATTAAATTAGTTATGAAATTTGCGTTTCGACTTCGACTCATCAGAATCCGACACTAACGAAGTGACAGGACTAAGCCAGCGCCGGATTGACGCTAGCTTCAACAAAAAACGGAGACACAATTTGTGTTCCTGAGTAAACCACTAGCCAAGCGTGATGCCTTGCAAGAAAAGAAGCTTATTTTAAGCAGATGAATGATTATGAAATCGAAATATTTGGTTTGGCTTAATCGTTAGCTTAGTCCTATCACTAAGTTAGTGTCGGATCCGGATGAGACCAAGTCGAAAAGCAAATTTCATAACTAAATTGATTTCAGGTTTGCTACAAATCATTACCGATAGTGTGCAATATTAATTGAACGTAAACTTGTTGAACTTAGAATTGTCCATATCGCCAAGAATATTTTATAGTTTAGACCGGTTCGTACCCGATTGCATCTTAACCCGAGGGTGCTAATACCGATATGCCAAGCGCAAGTACATGACAACTTAGAAGCGAAAACAATATCTTGCACCGCACTAAACAAACAAACAAACGATGCGTCTCTCAATGACGTGTCTCTATTAGCATAATTAGCATAAATAATTCTCAGCGTCAGCGTATTTTTTCTCTTTAGAAGCTAACGAAATGAATGCTTTGGAGGTGGAAACAAGTGTGAGATTATCTCAGCATGTAACAATAATTTACGACCGGAGATCCGAACAAGTCAAATCCAACAAGCTTCCAATTTATGTATTTATTCTCTTTTATTTGCAGAAAATTTTGGCCAAAGCCGTTTACGACAACATTGCCGAGAGTACGGATGAGCTGGCCTTCCGCAAAGGCGACGTTCTCACAGTGATCGAAACGGACACCAGTGATCTCAAGGGATGGTGGCTGTGTCAGCTGCGGGGACGACAGGTAGGGTGAAATGTGTTTTAGAAAACAGAACGAGTGATATAGAAAAAATAGCAGAAACGAAAAGGATGACAAATTACTGGTTTTAAGTTCCATAACCTTAGACCGACAAGTGCAGGATATGATACTGAAATGTGTTGTGAGGATTACTCTCAGTATGTCTCGCTGTTCGAAACATCCAACCGAACCCAAGCAGAGTCTGGTATCAAATAAAAATTTTACTTGAAGTTGTAATGGTACAGATATTGATTGTTTGGGTTGTTATCGTTTTTGTCGTTTAAACCGTTTAAAGTATAATTACAAGACCAAATAAGTTGTTCTTTGACATTCAATAGAAAACTTCATCTGCTATCAGCATATTGATGATAACAAGTATTCGACTATAATATATTACTCCTTAGAGAAGAGAAATTTAAGTAAAAACTATTTAAACTCTATTAAGAAGAATTTAAAAGTATCTTTGCGCGTTAATAGCACAAAACCTATAACTAAGTTAGTTATGGAATTTGCGTTTCGACTTTTTTTTTTTTTTTTTGTTTTTTTTTTTATTATTATAAAATACGTTTATTTGTCAATTCTTGATTAGTTTCAAAGTTTTAACTTAACAGTACAAATTTTCAGCATTGGGTTTGAAAGTAAAAGTTCAAATTATCTACATCTACCCTATTTCCTTGATTTTTTTCAATGAACAAAATGTAACAATACAACAGTTTCAGTATCATTGTTTTCGTTGTTGTCTCAATTCGCTCTAGCGAAGGCCTCAGCAGTTCATCATATGGGATGCGCCGCGCTCCAGTCAGTATCCGTAGCTTTTGCTGAAACAGTGTGTAGGCATCACGCACTCGTATGCATTGAAAGTATCTGTGTTGTATGGTTTCGACTGGCTCTGCACAGTGAATACAGTTTTCTCCATCTGCTCGTCTCATGGTGTGTAGTAAACGCCTGTGCGGTACTTTTTGGTTTACCCACATATATAAGATACTGCGCTGATCAGGCAGTAGCCCACGGGAGGATATATTCCTCCATATTCGTCTCCAATTTGCCCCGGGGCTGGCAACTACAACTTTAGCTCTGTCGGTACGTTCAATATATAACCGACTAATTTGATCGGCGGAGGGGTGTTGGCGAATTTGGAAGGGAAGGGTTGTAATATTGTCCATTATAATTTTTAGGCAAGGAAGAGAAGTTGCTTGGGGAGGATTCGCTTGGTTAAGGTAGGAATTATAGAAGGGAAGGGATTCGATCTCGTGTAGGTGGCGATTGATTAGCAGTGCTTTGCATTTTATCGCCGGTAGCTGCAGGTTTAAGCCGCCGTCATCCTTACTACGCGCCAGTTGTTGCATCGGTACCGTCGCACAAAAGCCGCGAAATAGATAAGAGCGTATTGTAGCAGTTAGCTTAGCCACGTGCGCTGTTTTTGGATGAAGGTTGGCTGCCATGTACCACATTTTGGATGATATGAAAGTATTCAACAACGTTACTTTTTGGTGTAAAACCAAACGACGCAACGAGTGAATCCAGACTAGTCGAGCAAAATTTGTCACGAGAATGTCCCAGTTTAAGGACACCATTAATGGGACTGAGTTCGCAAAAATCACACCGAGAATTTTTATGCTGCTTTCCGTACGAAGCCATGGCACTGTTATGGGATTCGTTGTCAGACCCACGTCAATTGCCGTTGTTTTTGCTTCATTCAGCCGGGCTCCTGAGACTTGTTCGAACCGCCTGAATAAAGCCCGCATTTCATTCAGCTGCTCTGCGTTGCTGACGATGGCACTGATGTCGTCCGCGTATGCGACGATCAGGTCTCCTCCACACACCTGTTCTAATCGTTTTAGTAGCGGGTGAAGTTGAATAATAAACAGATGCATAGCTAATGGGTCACCTTGACGGACCGATCGCTGTATAGGGAAGGGTGCGGAGAGGTGTCCGTTTATTAGCAGTCGAGACGAAGACGCTGCTGCTATATGAGAAAGCAACTCAACCAGAGCCGTGTTGAATCCCAGCGCACGCATGGTGTGGAACAGAAAATGGTGACTTACCCTATCGAATGCATGATCGAGGTCGAACGACACCAGTTTGCCTCTCCGCTTGTTTGTTTTCAGCTGAGCAATTCTATCTTTGAGTGCCAGGGTGGCCTGAAAGATGTTCCTAGTAGAGTTTGAGCACTTTTGCGAGTCAGTCAACAGATTGTGAGATCGAAGAACATTTTCGAGTCGTTGCTTCAGGATTCGAGAGAGTATTTTGTAGTCGCAGTTGATTAAGCTTATCGGCCTGTATGCACGCGCAGTATCCCCTGAACCGCGTTTCTTCACCAATACGATCACCCCATCAACGAACTGTGCCGGAAAATTGGATCGAATAGCCTCATTCATGATTAGGTTTAGCTCACGATGGATGACGTTAAATGTACGCAGATAAAATTCTTTCGGCAGTCCATCAGGACCAGGTGATTTTTTGGATGCACTGGTACGGATGGCAGACAAGATTTCAGCCGTCGTTATTTCGTCCATAGTGGCTTCGTTAGTAGCGTCATTTTCTGGGATGATTCTTTCGCACTGGAAGGGGCCGTCGTCTTCTTGTTGTTCCACTTCGCCACGCGCATACAGGCCGGTGAAGTATTCGACCATGTGATTCTGTATGGTGACCGAGTCATCAATGATTTCGTCTCTCTCGTTTCGTAGTCGCTCGATGGTTGTTCTTCGCTTCTCTCGCTCTCCCAGCTGGTAGGTTGAGATCGGCTCACCCGCCACGTACGTCTCGTTGATTCTGACGAACATCTCAGAGAAGCGCCGCTGGTGTGAAAGCATTTCTGCCTTCAGTCGGTTGATGGTGGTCAGCATTGACTGGTTGCTATGGTAGTTGTCGTATGCCTGGCGCAGTAAACCGTAAAGTCGCTGCTGCTCGCGATAGAAATTATCAAACGCAATTTTTGATTTCCATCGGAAGAAAGATTTAATTTTAGGTTTTGCACACGACAGCCACCATTCCATCCATGACGGAAAATTTCGACGCTGGCGAGTCCAATACTGCCACTGTATTTGAAGCTCGTCGATGTTTTCGTCGGTCAGGAGATGAGGACGGAGGGACCAGAAACCACGACCATGTGCTCTGTCGGGAAGAGGAAGGCAAATTCTCATAGTGACGGCTTTGTGATCCGAGAAACAGCAGACATGGGCCGCAATCGTTCTCAGCTGATCTCGAAGGGCTGCGTTCACGTATAGGCGATCGAGTCGGGAGGAAGAGTTGTGCGTGATGTGTGTGTATTCGATCTCGCGTGGTCGGAGCTGCTGCCATACATCATGAAGATGCAGCTGCTGAACGGTGGCTTGTAGAGCAGGACTAGAGTTGCTCCCCGTTGCGTCGCATGCCCGTAACACGCAGTTAAAATCGCCTCCTAGAATGGTGTGTGCGGTGTGGTGACGAAGATAGTAAGCGATCGTTGTGTTGAAAAACTGCTCTCGCTCGGCACGTTGAGCAGATCCCGACGGGGCATACACGTTACACAGCGTGATGTTGTTTACACGTAAGGCGAGTAATCTCCCATCCAGGCTCTTTTCTACGTGCGAGAATTTAATGTGTTCTTTAAGAGCAATTGCCGTTCCTCTCCTCGCATGATCGACGTTGCAGATAACGTTGTAGCCGGGTAAGGTGAGCTGTTCGTTTTCAACCTCCTGTAGGAATATGATGTCAAGATCCATCGAACGAGCGAAAGTGCGAAGGGCATTTAGTTTGGTTGTATTGGTGATCGTGTTGATGTTAATAGTTCCAATATTGCAGCTGATGTAGTCCCCCATTGCTTACATCTCTTCATCGGAAATCTGGACGCGTCCGTGTTCGGTGGTGGTGAGGTCTTCGTCACCATGCCGCATCTTTTTCCCCGGCGGTAGCCTTCGTGAGCGTCGGCTAGCAGCTGAAGCTTGAGATGCTTGTGAGCTGTCTGTTTCGTTGCCATCAGTTTTGCGTTGTAGGCCGACGATGCCGAGTGGGTTTACGGTCGACGGTTGGTTGACTGTGGACGCAGCCGAAGTTTTCTGTTGAGTCGCTACTGGCGCGGCGGGGGGAGCCATTATATTTTTCTGCTGGGTAACTATAGACCGTGTCTCGATAGGTTCACGCGGTTGTACAAGTGGACCCGAGTCTCGTGCCAAGGGCTTCGACCCCGACGGTAGTTGTGTGTCGGCCAGCTTCGGCTTGTTCGGTTTTGCCGGTCCTTTTTGTTGGACTGACATTTTCGTGACATTTGCATACGATCGGTCGGCTGTCAATTTCTGCACGAGCAGTTTTTTGTTTTGCACACATGGGATGCCAATGTGTGCAAATTCGCGGCAGTGAAGGCAGGTTTGCCGCTGCCCCTTGTAACCAACCGCGGTATCCTCCCCCTGGATCGTCACGAGTGAAGGGATGTTCTTCCTCACCACCATCCGAGCAACACGAACACCAGTCTTCACGCCTTCGAAGGCACCGTAGCGATTATCCCACAGGAGGTCACGAACGTTGAGAACCTCACCATACTCGGCGAGGAAGACAGCGATTTGTTCACTGGTGATGTCTTCGGGAAGGTCGAATATTTGCACCTCCATAGCTCCGTCCTCCATGGTTATTCGCAGTTTGTACGATTTGCCATCGAAAACGAACTCGTGTTTGCTATCGTGTTCTTCCACGATTTTCTCAGCCAGGGCAAGGCTGTTGACCTTTACGAAGGTACATCCCAGCCTCCTGCTTGGCTGGATCTGAAGCACGTTTTCGCGCGTGAGACCGAGTTCTTTCCCAATGAACTTTAGGATCACATCATGGGAAAGGTGTTTTGGGAACTGTGAATAGTCCACGCGAAATGTATTTTCCCGCATCACAGAGAAACACACTCGCGTCGATTGCAAAAGCACTGTGCTTAGAAGCACCAATGAGAGTAGAAAAATAAACCGTATAGTATAGTTTGTGAGCAAACTTTCGATATTAACGCGTTCGAGATGTATCGACCGATCAGCACGGAAGCTTGCTGGTAACTGACGACTTCGTCTCATCAGAATCCGACACTAACTTAGTGACAGGATTGACGCTAGCTCCAAAACCGAAAACACGATTTGTGTTTTATTAGCAAACCCCTAGTCCTTTTCTTGCGGTACATCACACAGGACTTGAGGTTTTCTCAAAGAAACACACGTCGTGTTTTCATTTTTGGGACTACCATCAATCCGGCGCTAGATTAATCCTGACAGTAAGTTAGTGTAGGATTCTGGTGAGACGAAGTCGAAGGGCAATAACTAATTTAAGTATTAAAAGTATTAAAAAATCTCCATCAAACGTAAACTATGCAAACACAGCAAAATTAACTGAATTCAAATTATGATTTCATTTTGATACTAACATAAAAATAAAATTTCAATTTGCTGCAATGTTAATGTTCGGCTTCACTCGGGAAGCCATCATGGTGCGAATGGTCCATCCATCCGAGTGAATAATGTATGACCATTTAGTTTTGTGATTGCTGAGCTTCTACTACTGGTGTTCTGTTTTTATTCCTACTGACTTCTAACTTCTGGTTAGTTCTGTTTACCATACATACATTCATATATTTATGTATTCCAATCCAACCCTATAGCGGACGAGGTACGTGTCGGTTGTCGGTTGAATATTTCATGCTCGAAGGTTAACGCATATGCTCAGGAATTTATCCATCCGAATGAGCGATATTCCAGGAAGGTCTTCATGGAAGCCGGGATGCTTTTTGGTGTGTATTCATTATTCAGGATGATTAATTTCAGTCATTTAGCTACCGAGCTGGGCGCCTCGAACGCCTTACACGGGTTGGATGAATGGCTTATGGTTACGTTTCGTGAAATGGATTGGTAAAGAGAAGGAAGGTAGCGGAAAGAAGAGATAATTTCAGCACTCCCACTCGCCCCTGCGTTTTTTGTTCGTTTTAGAAAAGGTTTAATAAGTAATTTTATTCTTCCCAAAAATGTTCATCACCAATGAAATTATGATATGGTGTATTTAAGGTTATGTGCCCAACAAAAAATCATCTTAAACTGGCAAAATTGAAATTATAACTGATGTTGTATCGTTTGATGTTTTGGATTCCGATATTTAGCGTCTTTTTGGCCCTGTCATCAGAAGCCGAATCAAAACAGCTGGTGGATCTTCTAATCCGGGAATTTATTTTTCGGGCATCCAGGGATTTTCGCATTTCCAGGAGTTCCGGATCCATGAACTTAAATGTCAAATTGGCATCAATTATTGCGAGTTATTTCAATTCTCTAATGCGATCAATAGTTTCATCATCAGTCGTGAGACAGACGGTCAAACAATAATCATCGATAACCGTAAGCCAACATCCAGTACACCTAGCGAAAAAAGCCAAACAATAAAACGAATGCACCAAGATCACTCAGAAACACAAAAAGCATAAAAATACAACCAACAGTGACAACTAAAACTGCTCTAGCGACAGCGACATGGACGTACACGAAAACGAGAGAGTGTAGACAGAACAACCAACAAGCAACATACGATAAAGTGAATAATGGTAATAACGATTGGACCCCGAGAAAGATCACGCGCAAAAGCAAGTAGTGCGCCCAGAATAGACGATTGCAATTATTTTCGTCTCTTTTTGTATTTTTTTGAACTGTAATAATTTAAGGTGTATGTATTATTGTAGAAAAAGGCGAATGACCCTTGCGGTTTAAACCTTTATGAATATATAGCAAATAATAGTAACAAGTCGTCATTCAAAAATACATTTAATTTTTGTTACCGACTTTCAGCTGTTTATGTTTCTTTTGCCTAAATCTCGCAGCGAACAATTTTTGCAGAGATCTCAGTCAAACTAACGTTTGATAACTGAGACTCGGAAAAATTTTTGGCTGGAAAATCAGCAAACAAATGTCACTTTGATGAGATATCAGTCTCTTCGCTTCTGTTCGAAACTTGCCGAGCTGAATTTGTTTCATTCTCTCTTGAGAGTGTATTGTTTACATCCGCTAAGTTTTGTTATTATTAGTAAGATCTCGGTCAAATTGAAATGCGCCTTGGGAAAACTTATATAAACGAATTTTACCTAAC